>NC_058082.1:237166828-237374672 GCF_014858855.1 Bufo gargarizans
GCGTGAGAAAAAACTGAATGTGGTACCCAGACCCGAACCTGGACTTCTTCACTGAAGTTTGGGTTTGGGTTAGGTGTTCTATTAATTTTAATATTTTCCCTTATAACATGGTTATAAGGGAAAATAATAACATTCTTAATACAGAATGCTTACTAAAATGTGGATTGAGGGGTTAAAAAATAAATAGAATTAACTCACCTTATCCAATTGATCGCGCAGCTGGCATCGTCTTCTTGCTTCTTCTTTTAGAACCTGCAAAAGGACCTTGATGACGTAATCACATGGTGAGCGCGGTGACGTCACCGCAGGTCCTGCTGAATTAAGATAGAAGATTTCGTCATCAAAGATCCTTTTGCAGGTGCTAAAAGAAGCAAGAAGACGATGCCAGCTGCACGATCAATTGGATAAGGTGAGTTAATTTTTTTTATTTTTTAACCCCTCAATCCACATTTTAGTAAGCATTCTGTATCAAGAATGCTATTATTTTCCCTTATAACCATGTTATAAGGGAAAATAATACAGTGAATACACTTTAATCGAGTCTGGGGTTGCCTTTATCCCTATCATCTCCTAGCAATCATGCGTGAAAATCGCATCGCATCCGTACTTGCTTGCGGATGCTTGCGAATTTTACGCAGAACCATTCATTTCTATGGGGCTTGCATTGCGTAAAAAAACTGAATATAGAACATGCTGCTATTTTCACACAATGCACAAGTGATGCGTGGAAAATCACTGGTCATCTGAATAGCCCCATTGAGGTGAATTGGTCCGGATTCAGTGCAGGTGCAATGCGGAATTCTCACCCGTGTGAAAGGGGCCTTAGGGTCATTTAACCTTCTCTATTTATAGTTGCTTCTCCCACAATGCTGTGCAGTTTATAGCTTCTGTTGGACCTTTGGATAGATTGTGTTTGCATCTCGGCTGAGTTTCTGGTGCTTTCATTGCTCCTTTGAAGTTGAGTCTTTCCTTTCTCTTTTGTATTTTGTTTGGGTTCTGTGTGTTGCATTTCCTTATTGTTTGTATTAGGCCTGAAGGAGACTCCTGTTCGTCCTTCCTTTTGGAGGAACAGGTAGTCTCCTGCCATTAGTACCAGGGTCCTATAGGGCTTGATAGGACTCTAGGTATTCCTGCGTGTGAACTCACCTACATTTGGGGTCTGTTCATACTGGTAGTCAGTCAGGATTTTGGTCTAGGGTTTTCACTAGGAGGTGTCCATTTTCCTTTCCTAGTTCTCAGGCCTGATTCCCAGTTCCCCCCCTTCCTTCCTATGCTCAGTGTGGTGTTTCCCTTCCACACCGAAGTGTGACATTATACTCCCCTATCTCTCTGAAGCACACTCAGAAGCAGCAGCATAGAGGACGTTATACATAAGTACTGAGCAGTGTAGCGGTGAATTCAGCACTAAGGTGAGATATATAACTTACTAGACCCAGCAATTAGGTAAAATAAAACACATACTTAGAGGCTTCAGCCACATCTCTTTGTGTTTTTCTGTCTCACTCTTGAGCTGCTCGCTTTTCTTCCTCCTTATCCCCTCTCCATAGACTTCTATGGGCAGCAGTTTTTTAATAAATTTCTTACAAAATCAAGCTTTTGTGTACAAATTATTTCAGTAAATTAGAGTTGGTGATCAGTGTAAGTGGTGGAGAGAGGAAAAGAAGTGGCTGATAGGTGGAGAAAGTCATTTTTCTGTCATACAATAAATTACAAAGCTTCTTATCCTCATGTGTACTATTGATTTATCGGAAACAATAATGTTTAGGTACACTTTAAAGGGGTTTTCTAGCCTTAAACTGCATTTTTAATAAGGCCCAAGACTATGTTGCGTCTAAAGCAAAATGCGTTCACCTGCTCCCCACAGCTCTGTTCCAGTACCAAGGCTCCATTCAGCAATCTTTCCAATACTTGGCATGTGTACTTCTGGCCAGGGTCCGTGCACTGCTGAAGTCATTCCCTGGTCTTAGCTACTTGGTCATGGCGCTGCTTGGGGACACATCACCGCTGAGGCCAATGAATGACTGTAGCATGTGACCCTGTCTAGAAGTTTACATGCCGGGGACTGGTAAGATTTCAGGAAGGAGCCTATGTGCCGGAATGGATTTTTTACTTTTATGGTCCTAGGCCTAATTAAAAAGGTTTCTAGGCCTGAAACCCCCTTTAAGGGTTCCAGGTTTCCACCTCAGATTATAGTTAATCGTTGGTGATGACACCCTGTAATTAGCTTATCATCATGCTAACAAAAAGGGATTTTCCAAGTCAGCCTTGGTCACACAGGACTAATAGATAACTGTTAAATCTACAGCCATCACACTATAAGTTTTGATACAATAGTGTGGGGGATGGATTTTCAAGATGGTCATAAAAATGTTTCTGTGGAACCCATGTGCAGTACAGCTGTAGGAGCTCAGGAAGCAGCTGCTACATCCAGACATTTTAACTGTGCAGTTTTAGATTTCTTTGTAGCATAGCAGTAATGCATACAGTAGTGCTTCAGCTAACCGTTGTGCTGTCCATGGAAAGCATTGCTCTGTCTTAACCAAAAGCATTGGAGTGTCAGTGAGTGACCCTAACGCTTAATATACTGCATTTTACCACATATTTTAAATGATGCAGGGGACTCTGACGTCCCCGTTATCAGCATACTCAACAGATAAACCATAAAAGTATTTAAGTGGAAAGCCGCTTTTAACGTTTTACTTTTTCCTGCTATATTTTATATTTTCCATGGTTAATGCTATGTTTTAAAGCTTCATCTTCCTGAATATAATACATTGCCTATATTCCATGTATTGCAGCCCTATTGTTACATCATATCGATTTTATCAAGTAAAATAAAGCAAAACATGTGTACCACTTATGGGACTGGTGCATCCAGCACATTTCTTGGCATATAAATTGCAGAAGCAGTTCAGGCAATAGGCAAATTCATCCCGGGAAGTAAATCTTTGCCCAGACAATGGTTTCTTGCAGCCAGTACAGATAAAGCACTCCTTATGCCAGGGCTGATCCCGATAGGTGACACCTCCTGTAGTGATGGCCTTGAATAGAACAGAATACACTGCTGACATCAGACCTAAAAGGAGTTGTACAGGTCTTTTTATTTTTAATTTCATTTCCCACCCAAAAACCTACAACCCATCCAGCACTACCTGTCAAGAGATCTATACTTACTTGCTGGGTCACGTGCCGCTGGGAGACAGTCATTGGCTGCAGCGGCACATGTGATACAGTCATTGGCTGCAGTGGCACATGTGATACAGTCATTGGCTGCAGTGGCACATGTGATACAGTCATTGGCTGCAGTGGCACATGTGTCCATACAGAAGTTATTGGCTGCAGCAGTGCATGTGTGTCTATACAGAAGTTAACAGACAGGGATCAGAACTCCAGTAAAGACAATCTGGGAGCCATGAAAAGAATGGCAGGACAGGTACTTATAGATCTCTTCAAAAGGTACCAATTGGGGGGGGGGGTAGAAAAATAAGTCCTGCTTAGCTCCTATAACCTTGGTTTAACAAATGTTATAATTTGTCTTGTGGAGATGACCAGTTCACCATTTACTTGGCCATATGTGTTTCTTGTTGACTATTAACATTACAGCTCCCACAGATGATCCCAAAACCCCTTAAAGGGAGTCTGTCAGCAGATTTACCCCTTTTTAACAGTTGCCATACCGCTGTAGCCGCAAACAGATGATTAACACAGTACCTTTATATGCTTTGGTGGACTTTTAAATATGCCAAAAATGAACTTTGATGAGGGCTCGCAAGTGCCCAGGGCGGAGTCCACCGGGTTGGAGCCCAGACAGCTCTGCCTCTTCGGCTCTTATCCCCGCCCAGCCTCCTCCTCTGCCCGCCTATCTGTTGTCTCTCCCCCTCAGCGAGATCCCGCGCCGATGCGATAACTTCCTTGGCCGGGGAATGCGCACTGCCATGCCCATTGCTGACACGGCATCGCAGTAGCTTATGCGCATGCCCTGACCAAAGAAGTCATCGCGTCGGCGCGGGATCTCGCTGAGGGGGAGAGACAACAGATAGGCGGGCAGAGGAGGAGGCTGGGCGGGGATAAGAGCCGAAGAGGCAGAGCTGCCTGGGCTCCAACCCGGTGGACTCCGCCCTGGGCACTTGCGGGCCCTCATCAAAGTTCGTTTTTGGCATATTTAAAAGTCCACCAAAGCATATAAAGGTACTGTGTTAATCATCTGTATTGCGGCTACAGCGGTATGGCAACTGTTAAAAAGGGGTAAATCTGCTGACAGACTCCCTTTAATAGAAAATCTACAGTTCTGCAGTGATATATTCAGGGAACATGCAGGACAATCCTAATGGCAGCACCAGTATTCCCAGGAACAGGTAAAGAGGTGAAACTGCTGGATAGATAGAATTTGAACAATTTGATAGAGACCATACTCAATTCCTTAAATGCTAATGATTTCTTTTCAAGGAAAACCGTTCTTTGGGCTGTCTGCATATAACTACAATGCTGTGTATAAATGTCACTGCAGAGCTAGTAGCTTGCGGAGGTCTCTTCCTTCCTGACCAAGCTATACATTGCGTTCCAGCAAGCGTCAATGAAACTCATCTAGCATTTAGAGACATTAAATGTGTCTTGCAAAAAAGTCAGAAAAGATAAAAATTGCATTTGTATGCCACTGAAAAAGTGAAGTTGTTGTATTCATTGTAAGAGTAAATGGCATTGTACAGTACAGACCAAAAGTTTGGACACACCTTCTCATTCAAAGAGTTTTCTTTATTTTCATGACTATGAAAATTGTAGATTCACACTGAAGGCATCAAAACTATGAATTAAGGCTACTTTCACACTAGCGCTTGATCGGATCCGTTCTGAACGGATCCGATCATATTAATGCAGACGGAGGCTCCGTTCAGTACGGATCCGTCTGCATTAATAACTTAGAAAAATTTCTAAGTGCGCAAGATGCCTGAGCGGATCCGTTCAGACTTTCAATGTAAAGTCAATGGGGGACGGATCCGCTTGAAGATTGAGCCATATGGTGTCATCTTCAAGCGGATCCGTTCCCATTGACTTACATTGTAAGTCTGAACGGATCCGCTCGCCTCCGCACGGCCAGGCGGACAGCTGAACGCTGCAAGCAGCGTTCAGCTGTCCGCCTGGCCGTGCGGAGGCAAGCGGAGCGGAGGCTGAACGCCGCCAGACTGATGCAGTCTGAGCGGATCCGCTCCATTCAGACTGCATCAGGGCTGGACGGAGGCGTTCGGGTCCGCTCGTGAGCTCCTTCAAACGGAGCTCACGAGCGGACCGACGAACGCTAGTGTGAAAGTAGCCTTACACATGTGGAATTATATACATAACAAAAAAGTGTGAAACAACTGAAAATATGTCATATTCTAGGTTCTTCAAAGTAGCCACCTTTTGCTTTGATTACTGCTTTGCACACTCTTGGCATTCTCTTGATGAGCTTCAAGGAAGTAGTCACCTGAAATGGTCTTCCAACAGTCTTGAAGGAGTTCCCAGAGATGCTTAGCACTTGTTGGCCCTTTTGCCTTCACTCTGCGGTCCAGCTCACCCCAAACCATCTCGATTGGGTTCAGGTCCGGTGACTGTGGAGGCCAGGTCATCTGGCGCAGCACCCCATCACTCTCCTTCATGGTCAAATAGCCCTTACACAGCCTGTAGGTGTGTTTGGGGTCATTGTCCTGTTGAAAAATAAATGATGGTCCAACTAAACGCAAACCGGATAGAATAGCATGCCGCTGCAAGATGCTGTGGTAGCCATGCTGGTTCAGTATGCCTTCAATTTTGAATAAATCCCCAACAGTGTCACCAGCAAAGCACCCCCACACCATCACACCTCCTCCTCCATGCTTCACGGTGGGAACCAGGCATGTAGAGTCCATCCGTTCACCTTTTCTGCGTCGCACAAAGACACGGTGGTTGGAACCAAAGATCTCAAATTTGGACTCATCAGACCAAAGCACAGATTTCCACTGGTCTAATGTCCATTCCTTGTGTTCTGTAGCCCAAACAAGTCTCTTCTGCTTGTTGCCTGTCCTTAGCAGTGGTTTCCTAGCAGATATTCTACCATGAAGGCCTGATTCACACAGTCTCCTCTTAACAGTTGTTCTAGAGATGTGTCTGCTGCTAGAACTCTGTGTGGCATTGACCTGGTCTCTAATCTGAGCTGCTGTTAACCTGCGATTTCTGAGGCTGGTGACTCGGATGAACTTATCCTCTGCAGCAGAGGTGACTCTTGGTCTTCCTTTCCTGGGGCGGTCCGCATGTGAGCCAGTTTCTTTGTAGCGCTTGATGGTTTTTGTGACTGCACTTGGGGACACTTTCAAAGTTTTCCCAATTTTTCGGACTGACTGACTTTCATTTCTTAAAGTAATGATGGCCACTCGTTTTTCTTTATTTAGCTGCTTTTTTCTTGCCATAATACAAATGCTAACAGTCTATTCAGTAGGACTATCGGCTGTGTATCCACCTGACTTCTCCACAATGCAACTGATGGTCCCAACCCCATTTATAAGGCAAGAAATCCCACTTATTAAACCTGACAGGGCACACCTATGAAGTGAAAACCATTTCAGGTGACTACCTCTTGAAGCTCATCAATAAAATGCCAAGAGTTTGCAAAGCAGTAATCAAAGCAAAAGGTGGCTACTTTGAAGAACCTAGAATATGACATATTTTCAGTTGTTTCACACTTTTTTGTTTGGTATATAATTCCACATAGTTTTGATGCCTTCAGTGTGAATCTACAATTTTCATAGTCATGAAAATAAAGGAAACTCTTTGAATGAGAAGGTGTGTCCAAACTTTTGGTCTGTACTGTATATTATCATATAGGTCATGTGTTCAGAGATGTCAATAAATTAGCATTTAATGTTGGTTTATATGATGCCACTGTTGATATATGTGGGGCGATTTCCTCTTATAAACATATGGGGGAAACATAGTTTAAAAACTAATAACAATAAAGTGAAAATAACATAGTAAAAACAAAATATTTTTAAAAAATTAACAAAAACGCATCCTGACAGACGATAAAAGTGTCATGGCAATTACCGTTCTTGAAAGAGGAACCTATTTCAGTACAGTATATTAGTGAACCTTTGGCTCTGTTAGGATTTCGGTGTACATTGTATCACCTAATTTAAAAAAGTCCTAAATCCATGTGATTTTTTTCCCATAGCATGTCATTTCGTTCTGTAAAACTCCTGTCACATGCACTTTAAGGTAACAATAAAAGTGAAAGATGAAATCTCACTGTTCTGTTATATTGATCTCCTACCTTTTTACACTGAATGCAATGCATTGCAAACTGCTTTTCATAACATGGCACACAAAAGTTCTGGTTCTCTTTGGGGATGAAGCTCTTTGTACCTATAGGCTGCTGGCATCGCGCACAGATAAAGCAAGTCTCGTGCCAGCTGTTTCCCTTATATTCCATCTTGCGTGTTCCTGTGTGTCAATAAAAAGAGTTTATAACAGTTAGATCCTGACTGCCAGGAATATAACTCTATTATAGTGGCCCTTACAGACAGTATGAATTGTTTCCAATGTTTGTGACCACAGCGGTGGAGGAGCTGCCCATAGCAGCTAATAGGTCTGCTTATTTCATTTTCAAACTGTTGTGGTCAACCCCTCCACTTTTTAGATGTGTCCCCAAAGAGTGCACAACATAAGCAAAATATACAAAGTCAAGGGACTAAACCAATTCTAATATTTATGGTTATCCTTTACCAAACATATTAGGCACATGGAAACAGAACTCCAAAAATGATGATAGAAAATGAGGGTTAAAACCAGGGGCGTAACTACCATAGTGGCAGACCATGTGATTGCTATGGGGCCCAGGGCAAGAGGGAGCCCAGTTTGGATCATCCCCTCTTCTACTGGGGTGAAAACTTAGTTAGGACTCTACCCTCTAAAGGAACAACTTTTAGCAAATGAGGCAGTGGAAAAAATGGCCCACGGGTCACTGAAAGGGGTTTAGGCGGAAACTCTTCAGCCATGTGTGGGTGGCCTGTCTTGATCCTTGCTATGGGGCCCTTACTTCCCTATGTACGCCACTGGTTAGAACCTTCTAGCATAGAAGGCTAAAATTCTTGGCATTCAGTATTTTGTAGAATGCATTTTCCAAATCTGAATAAAAAATGACTCCCAACACCCACCAACCTGGCATGATAGTTTTCTTGCATTCATTGCATTTGGAAGAATATTCATTAGAGTAACATTCAGTACAAATGAGATGTTCATCCTTGGCAGCAAATGGCTTGTCCACCAGTGAGCGCTTGCACTGGAAGCAGTGAAAGCAGGCTTCATGCCAGTGTCGATCCTTGTATGAAAGATCCTGAAAGAGCAATAGCCACCATTAGTTGTCACACATTTAATACCATATAGATCTGCAATTAAAAGGCTTGTCTGAAATACAAAAGACATTGTCAACCTAAAGCAACGCTTAGTTCAAGAAAAAAAAGGCCCATTAACTGGTGAACAGAACACTTACATAGTGTCCTTTTCATCTTTTCAGCTGCAGATCCACCAATGTCTGGGCTCCTCTTCTACCATACAAGATGGCCGCACCACTTCTCAGATTTCTTGATGCACACTGTGCATTTGGTAGTCCAAGACACTTCCTACTTGTCCAGCCCTGCCCTCATATTGGCCAGCACCGTTCATGTGCCAGCAAATCCGAGGGCAGCAGGAAGTGTCTTGGACTACTAATTGCAAAGTATGCATCAGGCAGTCTGAGAAGTGGTGCGGCCATCTTGAATGACAGAAGAAGAGCCTTGGAAATGGCTGATCTACAGCTGAAAAGATGGCACCAGGTGTTACGTTCATTTCTCAGTTAATGTGATTCCCCCCCCCCCCCCCTTGAACTGGAGGGTCGCTTTATTAGAAGGACCTACATACAGTACATCATATAGCCAAAGTGCAGTGTCTACAAAAAGCATAGTTCTCTCTCTCAACATCCAGTTGTACCTGTATTAATAAGTAGTAGCAATAAATGAGGAACGAAACAAAGTAGAGTTAAAAAAGTGGGACCCTCTCCAGACTCTTTTTCACATGGGGAATAAAATTATTTAGTAAAACAGACATGTCAGGAGTGGTAACAGATCCTCTTTAAATAGTTGGCAAACCTATTTGAAATACAATCATTTATTTATCACATCACATCGTCAAATAAATTAGCAAGTCCTCAAATCTTTTTATATTTTACCATAAACTGCCAGATCACATGATTAAAATAAATCTGTCACATTACATAGTGCAGATTCTGCAGAAAACTTGGCGAAGCTAGCATGAGACATAATCCTCTCCATAAATAATAGTGTGACTTCACACAGGATATTTCTCAGTTTGGAGTAATCTCTGACAGCCCAGTAAAGAATAATTCCAATTCCAGTAGATATTAAGCATTCATAAATTGTGATATGTAAAAGGTATAAGTGCCAAAGAAGGTTGCATTACCAGAGTCATTTCTCAAAGCAAATTTCTATTAAAATAAACTGAAAACCTAAAGGCCAAAAAAAATACTATCATATAACGTTTACTAAGAATCTGTCTCATGGATTGTGGATTGTTATCTGCAGTAACACATGAGTAATACTGTAGATAAGGAGTCCAGGTTACCATTTAAAATTTTCCTTCTGCGCCCATGCCCTTATTGTCAGCATTTAAGGCTGTGCTGAGATACATTGGGGCACATTTATTAAGACTGGCGTTTTAGACATCGGCCTTAATAAAGCCCTGCACTGACGATGGAGGGCGCCAAAGTTATGAAGAAGCTCCTGCCTCTCATAACTTCAGTGGATCCACCACAGCTTCTACATGTAAGCCTGCTACCTTGCTATTTTACATTTAGACCATTTTCTACACCTAAAACAGGTATAGAAAATGGTAAATGAGATGGGCCTGCTGGCGCCCCCCCCCCCCCCTTCCCCGCCCAGACCACACCCACTTTTTAACTTGGCGTGAGCAGGGAAAAGTTGCAGATTGCAGTGCAAAGCATCTTTTTGCCACAATCTTTGCCAGAAATACGCCTAATATATGGACTGTGTATTTCAGCCTTACTTTGAGTGCTAACAGTGGAGGAACAGGGGACAGCAGGAAAATAAAAAGTAAAGATCTGGACTCCTTATCTGCAGTATTACTTATATATTACTGCAGTTAACAGCCCAGAATCATGGTGACAGATTTCCTTCAAGGAATTACCAGTAAATGCAAGGATAGCTGGCAAGCAACTGCTATAGAGACTAAGCAGTATTGGTGGTACTAGTACTATATAAACTTGTGCATTAAAAGTGAAATGGGGAGGCAACGCAAGGTTAATGGAAGGAGGAAAGTAGCAGATCAATACCATTGCAGTTGACAGAATGACTGCCCAATTTTTCAACAGATAATTACGAGCGAGCATTCGTATGATCGCTCGTTAGTGATCATCTGGCAGTGTAATACTGCCGCCGATTGCCCAATGAACGCGCAAACGCTAGTCGATTATCGGGCAATCAAAATCTTTTGACATGTTAAAAAATGATTGCTTGCTGATGGCAGATTGTTCTGTCTAATAACAATCTGCCACTGGCAAACCACTATTCAGCATGGAGACGAGCAAAGGCATAACGATCGCTCCTTCCTAGGCTGCGGAGGAGATCACTGCATGTAATAACAGTCTCCTCCACTAGCGAGCAGGCAATTGCCGCGAAGGAACACTTCCCTCCTGACAAAAATATACAATGCAACAGCACCCTGCAAACCAAATGAAGTACAATAATGCCAAAGTAATAGAAAGTATTCTGGTGCTAATGCTACGCTAATAAATTTAAGATGTTTGGCAAATATATTTTGTACAAAATTATTTCGGCCCGTCTGCCAAACGTCAAGGCGATCTCAGTAAGACGGGAACCTTACACTAAATACCACATTAACTGGAGCCATACTGGCCTCCATTACATTCAGGGAATGCAGGTTCCATATGCATGCCGAGCACACATCGTATTATACCTCTTAGGGTCTATTCACACGTCCGTTGTTTGTTTCCTGATCTGTTCCGTTTTTTGCTGAACAGATCTGGACCAGATCTGGACCCATTTATTTTCAATGGGTCCTGAAAAAAAATGGACAGCACAATGTCAGATTTTTTTTCAGGACCCATTGAAAATGAATGGGTCCAGATCTGGTCCAGATCTGTTCAGCAAAAAACGGAACAGATCAGGAAAGAAACAACGGACGTGTGAATGGACCCTTATGGTGCCACGATGGCCTCCATTATATTCAGGGGATGCAGGCTCCTCATGCATGCCAACACTATATAATACCTTTTTGGTGCCTCACTGGCCTCAATTTTGTTCAGGGAATGCAGGTTCCACTAGCATGCTGAGCCCACTCTGTATTCCACCTATCCTGGTGCCAAATGGCCTCCAATACATACAGGGAGAGCAGGCTACAGCTTTATAGCTACACTAATTAAAATCAGCCTATGGGGCAGACAGGTTATCAGGAGTGCACGACCAACAGAGTCAGCCACACCTCCGATACAAACTGCAAAGAAAAATTGGGGGTCAGTCAGCACATCCAGTGCGCAGGTGCGCATTGCCATGGCTGAAAGCACACAAGCAAAAAAATATATACAATGCAACAGCACTCCAAACAGCAAACCAAATAAACTACAATAATGCCAAAGTAATGCTGTTGCATTGTATATATTTTTTGCTTGTGTGCTTTCATCCATGGCAACGCGCAACTGCGCACTGGATGCGCTGACTGACCCCCAATTTTTCTTTGCAGTTTGTATCAGAGGTCTGGCTGAATCTGTTGGTGCAGCCCTGATCTCCACACGCACCTCTGTCCCTGCCTACTTGCACGGCCTGTCCTAACTGACGGCATGCAACTTGGCAGCGGTCCCTAGCTTAGATACGTGCAGGGGCCTAAAGAGTGCTAAAGTAATACGAAACAGAGTCAGGGAAGCAAAGGTCAAAGCCAGGAGGTAACGCAGGTACGCAAGGGAAAACACAATAGCAAGGTCAACACAAAAGGAGTTAACAAGGTCAGAAAACAAAGCCGAGGTCCAAACACAATAGCTAGGTAACAATAGGAATGCTGGTGAAGGTAGAAAGACCAAAGGAAGTACAATAATGCCAAAGTAATAGAAAGTAAAACGTGACTCGCATAAAATAGCCCAATATAGCCAAGCTCAGCTCTCCTGCTGCTTGTTGTCTGGGGGACGGAGGATGCCGGCCACGCAGAGGAGGCATGCGCGGCTGGATCCTCCCCGCCCCCTGGTCCCCATGGAGACGAGAACGCCGCCCGTATCCTCACTCCGCTATGCGCGTGAAATGCCAATGCCGCTGCGAAGGGAGAGTGCGCCGCTGGCTCTCCGTGACAGACTCCTGTTAAGCTGAAGAAATATTGTTCTGCCTAACCCAGTAAATTTTCAGAATGAATATGCCCAGCCAAGAACATTTCAAGTAAAAATGTTCAAACACACACAATTCAGCCTCAGTTTTTATTGAAACCACTGTCCAGAATAATATTTATCCTGCAACTCAAATAAATAAATGTACGACTACTTCTGCTGAAACTTTTGTCCTGAACTTTTTACATCCACTGTGACCACTGATAATCTAATCCAAGATATAGTTTATATGACTACCATCTGCAAATATGAACAAACAACAACTAATAGGATTAGACTTGGAGTATTCTGCTGCCAAAAATGTCAAAACAGTAAAAAATATGTTGGTTTTATGGCGTGTTGATCCCCTTTTGTATGCATACAGCTGTAATTTGTACTATGAACCTCACACAGCAAATTCCATTATAGCCACTCTGGCTGAACACTTCATTGTAGGCTTTGGATTTGAAGCTAAAATAGCTCATTAAGGAATGTGGTTAAAAAGACTCCAACTAAGACCAATAATCCAGTTTCTGGCTTAGTAGAACTCAACAGCTACCATTTTCTAATGTGGGGGGAGTGAGACAGCAGTGAGACATGGGAGAATACCTCTTTTTTTTTTACTATTGCCAGATTCATTTAACAAAGTTAAGGGGTTATCTAGAAAGGTCATTTCCAGGAGCCAATTAGTGAATTCTGACATATAGTGGTTGTCTATTGAAGATAACCCCTATTCATCTTTACATCAGAGGGTCCCCCACTAGGGACTCCCTCTATGAGCCAGAATGGAGAATTGTTCAGTTTGAGCGTCTCCCATTCTGGTAGACTCAAGCCATCCTTGTATTATATCTGAATAGCTGTCATGTAACATTAAATTTCGCATGCAGTGATTATTTCTAGGTGGGCAATTCTCTACCTCTCCCCCCTCCAGTAAAATTAAAGTTTGCCAGGTTGCTGGAAGCAGCTGTATTTTAAAAGACAAAATGCAAAAAGAGAGCATTGATCTCACATCCACATGCAATGCATAGCTCTATTGCTTCTATGCATAATTTATTACTGTATACGAGACACTTTGTATAGTTTTTTTTTATCAAAATGCATAAGCCTACACAACATGTCTTGGTGGCTTTTTTCAAGTGGGTTCCTATTCTGATTTGGTGACCATCCCACCACAACACAGCACCCGCAGGTGGCAAGACCTAGCATTCCAACAGCAACCCTGCTGTCAGGCTAAGCCCCTTGGCATTGGGCCCCAAAAATCCACAGACACAGCAACCATGCAGCACTGCACTCAGTACAGGCCACCTTGACATGGTGAGTGGACCCATGTTTTTTACGTATACTAAGTGCCTTGTGTACAGTTCATAAATGCCACTGAGATGCAATAGATCAATGCATGACATGTGGATATACAGACCATGTCTATTTCTCCATACTCTTGAATTTTAAAAGACCCCTGTAAAAGGTCCTTCATTCAGAAACCTCATCTATTAGTAAGATTAGAAAGTGGATACAAAAATCATCTCTAAGTCTGGAGGCACCAACATGTCCATAGGGTTTCTACCACTTGCATATCACATATTTGGTGATCAGACACTAGCGATCCGCTAGTGTCTGATGTAGCTTACAAGCTAATTATTACCTTAATCCGTTCGGCCCATACCTCAAAAAAAGCACTTATATCTTTATGCAAATGAGCCTCTAGGTGCTATGCAGGCGTTTTTCCAGCACCTAGAGGCTCCGTCTACCTTGCAGTTTGCCGCCCATCGCCTCGCTCCAGCACGCCCATCTCTTACCGTATTCGATCCTCCCCCTGCTTCAGCCTTCAGAAATCCCGCGCCTGCGCCGTTTGTCGCGGCATTCGGAGGCATTCGGCGCAGGCGCAGTCAATGTCTGACCGCTCCGTGCTCAGACATTTCCACTGCGCCTGCGCCGATGTCATCGGCGCAGGCGCAGTGGAAATGTCTGAGCACGGAGCGGTCAGACATTGACTGCGCCTGCGCCGAATGCCGCGACGAACGGCACAGGCGCGAGATTTCGGAAGGCAGAAGCAGGGGGAGGATCGAATAGAGTTGAAGATGGGCGTGCTGGAGCGAGGCGCTGGGCGGCAAACTGCAAGGTAGACGGAGCCTCTAGGTGCTGGAAAAACGCCTGCATAGCACCTAGAGGCTCATTTGCATAAAGATATAAGTGCTTTTTTTGAGGTATGGGCCGAACGGATTAAGGTAATAATTAGCTTGTAAGCTACATCAGACACTAGCGGATCGCTAGTGTCTGATCACCAAATATGTGATATGCAAGTGGTAGAAACCCTTTAAATAGACATAACATTGATTTACAACTGGTAAGTGTGTAATGCTTCATTTTACCTGCAGTGAAACTAATACTTGTTGTCCTACAGACTACAGCTGATCATTGGCTCCAGGCACTGAGACACCCTCTGAATAATTTATTCCCTGTGGGTCTTTTTAACAAAAAGTTTTTGTGTAAAGTGGACAACCCTTTTCAAGAGCAGAGTTGTCACCATAAAACCCTGTGGTGTCAACAGGAACTCAACTCAAATTTTTTTTTACGAATGCACTGACCTGACATACGTATATCAAAATATCAATGTATTCAAAATCAACCTAGAGGGATGAAGGTGGAAAATGGGGGCTCGTTAGCTCAGAGGTAATTCTACCCAAACCTGAAAATGTAATTTGAGGTGCAGTTACATTTTTTTCACATCACATTACAGAATAGAGAAAATATGTATAATTTAAACTATAGCTTGACTCACTTCATGATTCATACCTAAAAATGATAATTTAGTGGTCATTTATCCCAGTCTTTAAAGACAGAAGTGATCATTAGCATTTCATTTATGTCCTGTGATGTTCTCAGTAAAGGAAATTCCAGGACAATAGTCATTTTTTCACATTCTGATCATCATGCTTCTGAGAATCTCCAGGACTAACTATGGTACATACAGGACACAGTTCCACTGGGGTAGGCTATGGTGCAGCTTTTGAGTCGTTCACAAATAGCAACCCCTTTCTTCTGCTTACTTTTGGAATGTGCTTCTCCTTGTATAAATCTTAAATCGTGCATCGTATACACATTCCAAGACTAACTACATTTTTCTCTAATTTTTGCCAGATCATTTTACCACAAAATATGCAAGAGTTTGTAATTTACTCAATGGTTTTACAAACAATAACTTGAAATGATTACATGTAATGTGATGGCTTTATTCCAACTATGTTATTGGTACCACATGTAGTTGTTAGTTTCTGGACTCCAAGATAATAGAAATAAGCTAGACTAAATGCTATTATCAAGGTGACATCATCGAGATATGTCCTACCATACATCATTTTAGATCCAGGAGAGTACAGAGGGGGCTGTCACACCTAGATATTGGTGTCTAAGGGGGCCCAGCAGTACTTATCTGCTGCCTATAGGTGAATTGACACTATTATGCTCTGCAGTTAAAGTAAAAGAGGACATGTACCATGCATACCTATTACCCATACCTTTACCCAAGTGTTCACTTCAGGAGAACCGCACACCGCAACACACATTTCACCAGTAACTGTTCTCTGGTAGTTTTTTTTGTACAGCTCCTCTATATTTTAAATGTATAGACTCATTAGAAGTTTTGTCTGCCAACAAGGAATGATTTCTCCCCCTTAAAATGTTTTTTGGGAAATGATATTTAATTGTTTCAAATAACAAATCATGAATAATATGAGTTTAAAAGTTCAAGATGATTAATTCCTAAATATTTTTCTGACTCTAATGTTCTGACTTCCTTCCAACTTTTGAAATTCCTGATGTCCCTTGCACAAGAAAATGGGACACAACTCCAGAGAATAATTTATCTTGCTTTCACTGGGAGAGAAAGGGATGTTCACTATTTCCATGCTTATTTAACAATTGGATGAATCCTAAAACATTGTTAGCCCAGCGGTCTGTACCGTCACTGCTGCCCCTACCCGCGGACACGGGCTCCCTTTTTCCCTCCTGCTGCCATGTGCCGTACTGACAAGTGCGGGCAGCAGGTAGCTTAACTGTTGCATCTGTGCTAAATGCCATTTACTTCCTACTGGAGACCTGTACTGTTGTTAGGGCTTGCATGGGTGTGTCTCTCGTCACTTGTGAGACAGCACGTTAACGCCCTCTGTCTCACCAGTCTATGACTGGATTGCAGGAGGTATTTGAAGGCGCTTCCTAGCATAGGAAGATGCCTGAGCAACTCATGGTCACTAGTTGGTCTAGTTTCAAGTGTAAAGGTCTTTTTCAAGGTCTGCTTTGCCTATTTGCCGCCTGCCTCTGACCTCAGACTTTGTTTAAGGACCTTGCTTCTTTGCCGCCTGCCTCTGACCTCGGACTTTGTTTACAGACCTTGCTTGATCGCTGCCTGCCCTGACCCACGACTTCCTGAACATGTACTTCCCCTTGGTGCTTGCAGCAGTATTTCTGACCCCATGGTCAGCTGCCACTGACTCTGGGACTATCCTCACCATCAGAGGCTCTAGTGAAGACCAGGTAGTTGCTTAGTCACGCCCCTCCAGAGTATAGCCAGTCAGTGGTGCAGTGGGTCCACACCCGCTTGCATAACAAAAAAAAAGCGAAAAATATATCTCTATTTTACCTGTGATTTTGGAATAAAAAAAAAATCTGATACAATGATGTTGTTTTCTTTTGGCTGTCTTGCTTTCCATTCATGGAGTTATGTCAATGAAAAGAGAGCACAATGACTTGAGTTTACTATTATGGCCGCACCCCAATTCTTGCATAATGTGTGGCAACTTTTGGGGCATTTTTGGCACAATTGGGTGCATATCTTTTTAGACATATTTATGAAAAAAGTAAACCAAAAACAATAATCAACTCGACCTTGCACTCCGAGGGGCATGGATTCCTGCCACAAAATGTTGTCGCATGGTAAGCCAAATAAAAGATTGTGTACAGTTAGACTAGAAAGTAGCGATAAGTGAGCCTTTTGAGATTCGGTTGGTTTCAGGTTCGGCAACATTTTTAAAAAGTTTAGTTTGGACCAGAATCGATTCTACCAAAAACAAAGCTGCTCTACTTGTCCTGATTGATATATAATACCCTCAAGTCTCCTAGGACTCAGAAATTGTAGGAAAAGATATTATGTATTTTTCAAGAATTTTTGCATTTTCACTCCCCTCATTCCAAAGCTCCAATGACAGCAATAGGAAGTAGTGATACTGACATACATAGCTATAGATAAACTCATAATTGGTGTTAACGAACTATATGTTTAAACACACACCACGCCATCATATATGTTATGCTTTTTCATATACCAAAGCTTCCAGAAATTGCCACTTATCGGGGGCAGATGGTGTTTATTGAAAAGAAAATAGAAAACAGTGGCTTGTTTGGGGACCAAGCATCCAAAAATTATGATAATTTTCAGAAGAAAAAGTGGTGGTTTGTCTCTCTACAGTGTAATTTGCATCTAGGTTCACTTGGAGAACAATGGCGTTATTTCCGTAAAATAGTTTTGCTATAATGCATGTGTAATAACAACGGACAGATATAATGCACTGAATTAAAAACATGCAATTGCTCTGCAGCAGAATGTTGTTGGGATGCTGTGCTGGCAATAATACAGTGCTCCAGACTAAAAAAAATACCTAGTAGCCATTGGCTCCTGAACTGAAAAATTTAGGAGCCAAATCAAATTTTTAGTCGCCAAATCGAGACCGAATAAAAATTTTGGTATCGTGACAACGCTACGCCGATCAGATCGGCATAGGGTTGTTTTGATACCAAAATTTTGATTTGCTTTCGTCACCATAAAAAAGTATTGCGATACTCAAAAAAAAACAACACCAAAAAAAGCTGCGTGCATTTCGCATTTTATGAAACATTCGGCCCATAATAGAACAGTCCTATCCTATTTTTTGGGGTGACAAGGTGACTAAAAAATGGCGAATGCTCACCGCATAGGAGACATTTTTTAATAATTTAATAGTTTGGACAGCGCTATGTAATATGTTTATTTATTTATTGTTTATATATTTTATATGTAAAATTGGGAAAGGGGGGATTTATACTTAATATTTGAGGGTACTTTCACACTAGTGTTTTTCTTTTCCAGCATAGAGTTCCGACCTAGGGGCTCAATATCGGAAAAGAACTGATTAGGCATATCCCTATGCATTCTGAATGGAGAGTAATCTGTTCAGGATGCATCAGGAGGTTTTCAGTTCAGTCATTTTGACTGATCAGGCAAAAGATTAAACCGCAGCATGCTACGGTTTTATCTCAGACGAAAAAAACTGAAGATTTGCCTGAATGCCGGATCCAGCATTTTTTCCCATAGGAATGTATTAGTGCCGGATCTGGCATTCAAAATACCGGAATGCACCCGCACTAAATCCGGACCCATTCACTTCTATGGGGCTGTGCACATGAGCGATGATTTTCACACATCACTTGTGCGTTGCGTGAAAATCGCAGCATGCTCTATGTTGTGCGTTTTTCACGCAACGCAGGCCCCATAGAAGTGAATGGGGCTGCGTGAAAATCGCAAGCATCCGCAAGCAAGTACGGATGCGGTGCGATTTTCACTCATGGTTGCTAGGATGAAAGTCTATTCACTGTATTATTTTTCCTTATAACATGGTTCTAAGGGAAAATAATAGCATTCTTTAATACAGAATGCATAGTAGAAGGTCAATATAATAAACATTGGTGGCGCAGTGCGCGCACCCCCAACACCCCAGTATGATAAACATTGGTGGCGCAGTGTGCCTTCCTAATATAATAAACATTGGTGGCGCAATGTGCCCCCCTCAATATAATAAACATTGGTGGCGCAGTGCGCACCCCCCCAACACCCTAGTATAGTAAACATTGGTGGCGCAGTGTGCCCCCCTCAATATAATAAACATTACCCCCCCTAACACCTCAGTATAATAAACATTGGTGGGCGCAGTGTGCCCCCCCTCAATATAATAAACATTGGTGGCGCAGTGTGCACCCCCCCCAACACCCCAGTATAATAAACATTGGTGGCGCAGTGTGCCCCCCCCCTCAATATAATGAACATTGGTGGCGCAGTGGGGAGTGCCAATGAGGGTTAAAAAATAAAAATTAACTCACCTCCTCCAATTGATCATCTCCTGTTCTTTCTTCAGGACCTGTCAAAGGACCTGTGGTGACATCACTGTGCTCATCACATGATACATCACATGATTCATCACCATGGTAATGGACCATGTGATGAGCTCAGTGACATCACCACAGGTCCTGAAGACAGAACAGGAGACCGACAGCTACGCGATAAACTGGTGGAGGGGAGTTAATTTTTTAAAGTTATTTTTTAACCCTCATTGGCACTTCCCACTGAGCCACCAATGTTTCTTATACTGTGGGGGGGCACACTGTGCCACCAATGTTTCTTATACTGGGGTGTTGGGGGGGCACACTGTGCCACCAATGTTTCTTATACTGGGGTGTTGGGGGGGGCACACTGTGCCACCAATGTTTCTTATACTGGGGTGTTGGGAGGGGCACACTGCCACCAATGTTTCTTATACTGGGGTGTTGGGAGGGGGCACACTGCCACCAATGTTTCTTATACTGGGGTGTTGGGGGGGCACACTGTGCCACCAATGTTTCTTATACTGGGGTGTTGGGGGGGCACACTGTGCCACCAATGTTTCTTATACTGGGGTGTTGGGGGGGGGGGCACACTGTACAGGGAGTCTAAGAAAGAATCGAATGAGTCACAAGTCGGATCTTTAGTTCTTTTCACCTGTGACTCATTCGATTCTTTCTCCCTGTACTTGTCAGTGACTCAGAGCTGCTAGTGCTCGCCTTGCCTTGCCTCAGCTCTGATTGGTTGGTGGGCGGGGAGGGGAGGGGCTGGCAGAAGCAGCTTCCACTCTAGGATCAGATTACACTCCTCCCGAGCCCCTCCCCTCCCTGCTGCCAGCGTCTCTGTGTGCTGTGACCGAGCTGACTCAGGCTGAGAAGAACATCGGCGGCGGCGGGGCAGAGAACTATCAGCTCCTGTGCCCGTCGCTGTTCAGCTGCAGAGCTGCCGCGGAGGGTCTAGTCGCAAATGGCGACAAGACTAAAAAGTCTTGTCGCCATTTGTAAATTCTTAGTCGCATTGGCGACCATTTTGGTCACCATCTGGAGCCCTGTAATATATAGAAAGTTTAAGGTTTTGGGGAGAAAACAGCAGTCTCTGTTAAAATTATTTTAAAAAATAATAATTTCTTGCAGGTGGCTGGTTTTGATTTATCTGAAGCAAACCTGAAATTCATTTGGCGGGCAAATTTTTGTGAACTTTATCATCCAGCATCAGACACTACGATAAGTCTGGCTTATTTTTGGACTGCTTGTCTAACTATGAGGCAGAATTGGTCTTTGTTTCCGTGCATCTTAAAAAGGCATAGAAGATAGCAGTACTGGAAAAGTACTGATTACACCTTGGCAGCAGATACAGTTAGCATTCAGTATTTTGTGTATTTTTGTGTATTTTTTTCATGTATGGCAGGTAGTGTGACATTTGGTAACAATTTCATTATTAGCTGAGCCTGAGTTCCTGGAAACAAAATTAGTCCTGTTGCAGTTCAAATAGCCTAAGGCTAATAGATTCCCGTTTTTGGTCTAGTTTAAGACATAACATTTATTTCATTATTTAAAAATATACGGGAAGAAAAAAGAAATAGGTGATTTAAAAATAAAATTAGTCTTGCATTCATATAATACCATAGAAATGCCCCTGTAGCTGCTATATGACCATGGAGAGGTGTGCACAGCATTGCTCATACTAATTCCATCGCCACTGGCACTGTACCCTAAACGAACAACTTATCAGACCCCCAAAGTCTTCAACTGCTTATTTAACCAAAGTAAGACAACTTACCTCATAGAACAACTAATCGACCAACATGACTATGCGACTAAACATCACTCTGTAAAAGTGTTGCCTCACAAGTGAATGAGGTTGCAACATGATTTGCAAGTTGCCACCTCTGCAACCTTAGAATCAAAAAAAATCAAACAAAGCTGGATTTTGTTGTGGTTATGGGGTCACATTTGCGCCAACCTGCAAGTCATGCTGTGACCCCATTAACTTGTGAGGCAGCACGGATGTCATGGGCAAGATTGTAGTGTAGCCCCAGCCTTATGGGAGATGAAAGCAATTACTTTAATCCTTTGCATGCAATCTAGTAGACAGCACATTTATTTTTATTTTAAGATCGCTGTGGGCCCCATAGCCTACAAGGCTCCATGTGCAGCTGTACAAGTTCCACCTATCATATGCCTAATACTGGTACATAATGAACCATAGTTCAGCAAAGGAGGTGGATGACAGATGACCGGACAAGGAGAGCAAGAATGAGTAACCATGCTTCTTGTGATAAAGAGGAGCTAAGGTTCTATCATACACGTCAGTTCTTTAGATGTAAGTGGTAGAGTATTTATCTCTCCTTCCCTTTTTTTATCCCTGTTCTTTACTTAGCAAGTATATTTAATAGGACCAAAAAATAAGCACTGGTTTAAAAGCTAACCGGCCATGGATACAATTTATCTCAGGAACCAATATATAAAAAATATAAAACCAGACTGCAAACCGTTACCTAACCAAAGATGTCTAGATGAATGAAAGCTAGCACCAGGCTAACTATACTGAACATTGGTTGCAGCTTGCTAACGGTGAATTCTCCCCTCAGACATTTATTGCATATCCACAGCATATGCCATACATGTCTGACAGTTGTGGGTCCCACCTACCCACACCTATTCCAAGAATGGGGGTCCTCCAACCTTTGTCCCACCCGGGGAGGTGTCCACTGCAACCATGCAGGGGAATGTGAGAAAAGGTACGCATGTGCGTGGCTTTCTCCAGTCTGTAGGTCTTTCAGAAGCAGCAACATAGTGCAGAATGGAGAAGGCTGTGCATAGTGTTCCACTCGTGACAAAGGTGGCAGTCCCAGAGATGGGACCTACATCTAGCAGACATTTATGGTACATCCAGGAGGTAAAAAATAATATTATTTCTGAGTTTGTCTCTTCTATTTGTAGATTTATAAATCTGTTGGCAACTGTAAAAAACTTGAATGCACCATTAAGCAGAGATTTCACCGTACCTTGCCATCACAGCCAATGGGCTTCTTGCATTCTTCACATGTGTTGGAGTACAGATTCTCGTAACATTTCACACAATATGGATTTTCTTCTTTCAGAAGGTATTTTTTTCCAAACAGAGTTTCCTTGCAGTAATGGCAATCAAATCGCTCAGTCATTTTTAATACCGTTCACGCCTAACCTGTAAGATATGATATAATTAGACTTACCACAAGTAAAACTGGATAAAGATCGATGATAACAGTATTCATTTCCATTCATACCAGTCTAGACAGCTTCTCACTGGTTTAGGACACATATTAACAGCAAATATGTAACCAAATTTTTTTTTTTGCCAGTAAAAAGCAGATAGCAATACATATCTTTTTTCTAATTGCAGATTTATTTATTCTATTTCCTGAACATGATTATAGGAGTGGCCATCTTGCCTGAGCTGTTCTTAACAGCATTTAGAAAATGTCTTTATGGCAGCCCTATGGTCCATAGACACAATGAACCAGCGGGCACCTCATTATCTTCTATGGGAGAGTTTTTTAGGCATGCTCTGTGACTAGTGTTAAACAAGCATGCAAGTTTCTGAACTCACAACCTTCTACATTAGAGGCTAGGGCTTTAACCACTCAGCTATAAAGCTGAATGATAAACTGCGTCAGAAACACCTCATAGTAGTTTGTCATGTAGTAAGTATTCCTATACAGCAGAAGTATCATTTCATATTTCACTGCAGGTGAACATGTAGCTGTATAGTGTAGTGGTTAAGGTTCTTGGCTCTAATGTAGAAGGTTGTGAGTTCAAATCCCAGCAGAAACTTTTCAGAAATAGAGGCTAAATTTAATTTAAATATATATATATATATATAAGTTTTTAGCCATAATATATTTACATATATTATTAGATATATATTTAGAATATATAATATATGTAAATATATTATGGCTAAAAACATCAGTAGTAGTTGCCCACATATTATGCATTCATACTGTATATATCAGAAGTATGATTTTATATATATGTATATATATATATATATATATATATATATAGTAGGAAGAAATCCACGGCACATCCAAGGCGTAAAATAAGAACGGCTTTTATTTACCAGACAGCGACGTTGCGATGCACCTCTATGGGATCTTTCTCAAGCAGTCACTGCTTGAGAAAGATCCCATAGAGGTGGATCGAAACGTCGCTGTCTGGTGAATAAAAGTCGTTCTTATTTTACGCCTTGGATGTGCCATGGATTTCTTCCTACTAGATGTCTTGAAGGGGGATCGCCTTCACAGCCACTGGCACTCCGCCTGTACTATTTTCCGCAGTGCGGCTCCTATTTTGCTATTTTGCTTTTTTTTGTCTATATATATATATATATATATATATATATATATATGCGCATGGATCCCAATATAAACTTTCAATGCGAATAGTCAGTCACAAAGTGTAAGCTCACTGGTTGTTAGGTATAGAGTCCCATATACGGTTAGTATAATGTTATATATAATTTTTCAGAAAGGTCCTTACTTGCCAATTGTAGCAATGCTTGAAAGCGTATGCAGCCTGTGAGTTTGCGTTAGATAATATTCAGGCTGTTCATACGCACAGCGGCGTCCCGCTGTATTCAATATAGCAAAAGCGATCGCTTGTCGATGGTTTGTAGAGGCTTACCCGAGGGTCTTTTGATGTTGGATATTGCGCTCTCGACACGGCGTACCTGTCTCGGTTCCGGTCTCAAGAGCTGGTGTCCAGGTTTGAGTTTTTGGCCGCCAGTGAGATTTGTTTGTTGCACGCGGTGTCGATGTCTTTCATCACCAGCGTGGCAGCGATAATTCACTTCGGCGGCTTTCTGGTTAAATGGCAGTTGTCCAGACTTCCTCGGTTTTGCAGGATCTCTCTACTCCATAGGGGGATTGATACCAGACGCGTTTCGGGGATTTACGAAAATGACCCCTTCCTCAGTGGTTGATTTCCCCCTACATGTGTTCCATTTTTATAGTGAATAGGGTATATCGAAAAAACTGGTTCGCAGTCCAGAATTTTTCCGGATTGGGATCCATGCATACCTTTTAACTTTAGACATATGTCAAGGTAGTATTTTTCAACTATTCCATCTTACATAGATGAATAACATATATTATCTAAAAATAGGTTCCATACATATGAATATAAAATAGATATAAATATAAAAATATATATAAAAAAGGTAAGAGAAGGAGTGGAATCCTTATATCTGGCATTACTAAGGGAGTGTCTTATTTCAAACATAATGGAGGAGCACCAAAATATAAATGGCAGACTTTTCCTAATGCAGGCTTATTTACACTGTTTAACATTTTCTTTTATTAGGTGTCGTAAAACATCATAAAAGTGTTATATCTATTTCACAAGACATCATAGAAGACGCATAAGAAACGCATTGATATAATTTCATTATATCTCCAGGGGATTTTAGTTCCCTCCCCTCCTCAGAGGTCTTCATTTAAGTTGAATATATTGCGGTTCCGATGCGTTTTCCTTGATAGTTTAATACTGTAGAATTCTCTTTAAATTCCTTCAAAAATAACTTCAAAAATAATTTTATTTTCAGAGAACTCTGCAATATTATCGCTGCCACGCTGGTGATGAAAGACATCGACACCGCGTGCAACAAACAAATCTCACTGGCGGCCAAAAACTCAAACCTGGACACCAGCTCTTGAGACCGGAACCGAGACAGGTACGCCGTGTCGAGAGCGCAATATCCAACATCAAAAGACCCTCGGGTAAGCCTCTACAAACCATCGACAAGCGATCGCTTTTGCTATATTGAATACAGCGGGACGCCGCTGTGCGTATGAACAGCCTGAATATTATCTAACGCAAACTCACAGGCTGCATACGCTTTCAAGCATTGCTACAATTGGCAAGTAAGGACCTTTCTGAAAAATTATATATAACATTATACTAACCGTATATGGGACTCTATACCTAACAACCAGTGAGCTTACACTTTGTGACTGACTATTCGCATTGAAAGTTTATATTGGGATCCATGCGCATATTGACCATAGTATTTGTATTGTTTAATATATTTTTACCCATTTTGTTTTTATGATCATTTATAATCTAAATTTAATTAATTTTATTGTCTATACCTAGTGTATTTTAACATTTTTCTGTATTTTTATTCTTAAGATTTACTGTCATTTTTGCATTCTTACCATTTGTGTTAATAAAGATCCCTATACTTTGAGAGTGTGCCCCACTTTCATTATTTATTTATGCTATTTATCACTTTCAGACTGGGTGTTGTCTGTTAAGTGGGTGCACCTCTGTGCGGTTTTTCCACCTCATTTTAGTGCGACATTCCTTGTTTGATATATATATATATATATATTTATATATATATATATATATATATATATACAGTGGATATAAAAAAAATCTACCCACCCCTGTTAAAATGTCAGGTTTCTGTGATGTAAAAAAATGAGACAAAGATAATTCATTTCAGAACTTTTTCCACCTTTAATGTGACCTATAAACTGTACAACTCAATTAAAAAACAAACTGAAATATTTTAGGTAGAGGGAAGAAAAAATATAAAAATAAAATAATATGGTTGCATAAGTGTGCACACCCTTAAACTAAGACTGAGTAAAGTCTTGCCTCTAATGTAGAGTTCAAATCCTGGCAGAAACTTTTCAAAGAGACGCTAAATTAGATTTAGATACACTGGGTGTTCCCAAGCACTGACTCCATATATGGACATAGCTATATATGGAGTCAGAGCAGCGACTCCTAAGCTGCAGACTCACACTGGGGGATTCCCTCACTGTACAGCGATCTTCTGCATAGACCTCAGGGGGACCTGGCACCCTCCCCTCTTCAGAGCAGGAATGCTCGGTTTCTCCCATTGACTCTCCCACTTTGGTGCTCGATTAACACTATCTGTGACCTGTGCAGAGGTCATTGTAAAAGGGAAGAATACATAAGCTTAGACCAGGCATGTCCAAACTGCGGCCCTCCAGCTGTTGCAAAACTACAACTCCCAGCATGCTCTAATAGCTGTAAGCTATCCAGGCATGCTGGGAGTTGTAGATTTGGAACAGCTGGAGGGCCGCAGTTTGGACATGCCTGGCTTAGACAATCACCTATTATGAATGGTGGATCCTGTCTTATCTGCCATTCTGATCCTGCCTATAATAATATGACCTCTGTGTTTAGATAAGCAGGTATCTGCAGTAAAGTGTTCTGTACAAACTAAGAAGTGGTGCTTATTATTAAGCTTAGTGGCCAGTGCGAAAACTGCAGGATTTTATGTTTTTGTTTAAATATAGGTATTGATATGGAAAATGAAAAATAACCTCATCAAAATGTTGAACATAAAAACGTGATCTAAACAATAGGTCATTTTCTGGTGACACATTCCCTTTAGAGAGGTTATCCAAGATTAGAAAAATGTGACTGCTGTATGTACATCAGTCCATGAAAAAGGCCCTCTATCCTATACAACCCCTTTATTTGTTAATTCTACACTACATTGAATCCCAAACTTCTCACAGACAAATTGTGGAGGATGTTGTTTCCTTACAAATCGTATATGTTCTTGTTAGGGTACTTTCACACTTGCGTTGTTTGATTTCGGCAGGCAGTTCCGTTGCCTGGACTGCCTGCCTGATCAGGCAAACTGTATGCAAACGTATGTCATTTTTTCTGACTGATCAGGCATTTTTCTGACTGATCAGGATCCTGATCAGTCTGAAAAATGCCCGATCAGTCAGAAAAATGCATTGCAATACTGGATCCGTTTTTCCGGTGTCATCAGGCAAAATGGATCAGGTATATATTCTCTCTTTTTTCTCATTTTTAAAGGTCTGCGCTATGGAAAAAAATGACGGATCTGGCATTCAGGCAAGTCTTCAGTTTTTTTCACCTGCTTTGTTATAAAACACCCGACGGTCTGATCCAACCAATTAACTCAAAAGTCATATAGTTAGCTGAAGAGGACCCCCTGATGCAATCAGAGTGTCACATGATCTGTCACATGATGTAAGTTTAAATACACGTGTTTTGAAGGCCCCTGAGTCTGCAACACTACTAAGCAAGGATGCTAAAGACCAAAGAACTCTCCAAACAGGTCAGAGACAAAGTTGTGGAGAAGTATAGATTATGGTTGGGTTATAAAAAAAAAATCCCAAACTTCAACTACAATCCTGATAAGAGAAGCCCAGCCACAAAACTTACAAACCGGGCAAAGAGTGTCACTAGACAGTATGGCACTGTCAGAACTGACTGGAAGGGTTCACTATGTGGGTCCCCCCCCCCCCCCAAACTAGAGTAAGCAGTTTACAGTATAATTGACGTCAAGTAAGGTTATGTAATTCCAATGCTGTGCTCCCACAAACCAGCTGTAAAATGCATTAAGAAGATTCCTCCTTGAGTCCTCTACATTATGTGCTTGAGCTTGAGAGTCCTTGCATTTCATTTTACTGCTGGTTTGTGGGAGGACATTGTCAGAATGAGAGCGAGTATGAAGATAAAAGTGTACATCATCAGACTCACTTCCACTGTACACCGCTTACTCTAGTTTGGGGGGCGTTTTAAAGCTGACAGATTCCCTTTAAGAAAGGACGAAACTCCAAAAGTCAGCAAGGAACATAGTGCAACTTGAGTCTCTCCAAGTATACAGGCACATAACTAAGACTCATAATTTTCCCGGCAAAGATTCACATCTAAATTTACAACTTCAGTCCCTTATGTAGAGTCACGCTATCCATTTTGCTTTCACTCAATACTTGCATCTGGAATTTCTAAACAAGACCTCCCTGTCACCAGAACCGAATTCCTGAATCACACAATTAATCTTCAAAATTTTTTTTTTCTGTTCCCGCATTTTCACAACTATGTCTAAATGATGCCATCTTGTCTCTTAGCTGTCCTGACCTCCGACACAAATAAAGAGCTTACGTCCTGGACTTGTATATTTTCTGTGCATGCTTGTATATTTAATCAAACGAATTCTCTTGCGTGTAACACTGAGCCAATTGTTCCACATGATTACACTGCACCTCTCTCTCTCTTTTTTTTTGTTGTTAAGACCATCAACGATTTGAAATATTTCACATTTTTCCCAGACAGGAGATGAAAGTGTAATCCGAAAAGAAAATATCTAAGACATGCTATTACAGGAAGAGGAGATCCAATTCCTTACTTCGCAAAATTGCTAGGTGAGTTGACCACATTTTGTTGCCTGCTGTCCAGGTTCCAGTATTTGGGGGATATGCTGAAATCAAATACCCCTAGTACTTATTATGTTACTATTAAATATATAAGGGACCTTTTTTAATATTTTAGAATGTTAAAATCAACTCATTATCCAAAGGTCCATTCTGGATTTTGTCATTTTACACATGTACTAATGGAATATAAATAGTCGTATGTGAGGTTAACCATAGACTTCTCCTAAATATTTAGAACAGGCACCTACAGATGGAGACTAACCCTGTCATCGTGGCTTGGTGTTTCTAATCCACTTAACCACTATTTATTTTAACACTTGAGTATTAATATAACATATTTGATTATATATTTCATGCCAAACACAGGTCAGTTGTCCCAGTAATGGCACGTAAAATTAAAACGCGCCTTAGAGCCACAACTGTGCATGTATTAGTGAGTTGCATTATGAACAACTGATCTATATCTAGTACTAAAAACAAGGAGCATTTTTAGTACAACTATAGTTATGTAGTTAGTTAACAAGGTTTTCAGGCAGCAAAATATTGATGACCTATCCTCAGGATAGGTCCTCCATATCTGATCGGTGGGGATCTAGCTCCTGGCACCTCCGCAGATCCACTGTTTGAAAGGGCTTGGATGAGTGCTGTGGCCTCCTCACAGCATATGAAACACAGCTCTATATATTGTATACTGGCTGTTCTAGGTATTGCATTCACTTGAATGGCACTGAGCTGCACATAGACCATGTGACCGATGAATGTGACATTACTGGCCTAGGAAGAGAGGCTGCAGCACTCACCAGAGCACTGCTGTCTCTTCAAACAGTTGATTGTGCGGGTCCCGGAAGTCAGACTCCACCAATCAGATATTGATGACCCAATATGGCAGTTCCGGAACACCCCTTTAATTTGGTTAATAAAATACATATGTTCATCAAGATCATCAGGGGAAGGAAAAGCATGTGAATCAAAGAAAGAGGACCATTCATTCTTAGGATTTTCCTACCCCCTATTGATCCAGAGGAGTAAGGAAAAACCCATAAAGCATTACCGACTCTGCCCTAAAGGGCAAAAATGTAATTTCTGATCCCAAGTGGCGATCAGACTCCATCAATATTCGAACATTTTTTAAGCCTTCAGCTGCTTCTGCTAAAACTAGTTCCTGGGGTGATCTTCTACAGCCTTACCGCTCTTACAGTAAAGAATGCTTGTTGCCTCTACAGACATTTTTTTCTCCAGATGAATGCAGTTCCCCCTTGTATTTTGAGAGGATTTAACATGAAGTAGCTTTTTCTTATATTTTTCATTACTTTAGCATTCAGTCATATCCTGTTCTCTGTGTATTATCCAATGCAGAATTTAAATTCCATTCAGTTTTGCTCCCAGTTGGAAGTGAATAGGAGCAAGCACCATGGTAATCACAGTTTACCAAGTGTATAGCGCTGGGCACTGAACTAATGTTCGGCATGTTTAGTTAAGGCCCTCATACACAATTGTATAATATTGGCCAAACCCACTGAGAACAGTGGATTCAGGGGATAATGTAATGTGTATGGGGAGCTCCTGATTCATGAGGTTTGGGGGGATAAAGAGGTAAGTTTTATGACCCCTTATTTTGTTCTCCAGAGAGATAAGCAGCTAGAAGTGTCTGTCATCAGCTCTCTTCTCTCTCCACTTTGACAATACATATACACTTCGCCAAACTGAACTTGTAAAGTGGCTTAAAAAAGTATCCACACCCCTTGAAATTTTTCCACATTTTTTCATGTTACATCCACAAACTTAAATGTATTTTTTGGTGATTTTATGTGATAGAATAACACAAAGTAGCAAGTATGTGTGAAGGGAAAAGTAAATTATACTTGATTTTCCAAATTTTTTTATAAATAAAAATCTGAAAAGTGTGACGTGCACCCTGTACTCTGATACTCCTAAATAAAATCCAGTGTGACCAATTGCTTTCAGAAGTCACCTAATTAGTAAATAAAGTCCACCTGTGTGCAATTTATTCTCAGTTTAACCACAGCTGTTCTATGAAAGACTCAGAGGTTTGTTAGAGAACATTAATGATCAAACAGCATAATGAAAACCAAGGAACACACCAGACAGGTTATGGAAAAAGTTGTGGAAAAGTGTAAAGCAAGGTAATGTTATAAAGAAAATATCCCAAGCTCAGAACATCTCACGGAGCACTGTTCAATCCATTATCCAAAAATAGGAGTATGGCACAACTGCAAACCTACCAGGACATGGCCGTCCACCTAAACTGACAGCCCAGGCAAGGAAAGCTCTAATTTGAGAAGCATTCAAGAGGCCTATGGTCACTCTGGCGGAGTTGGAAAGATCCACAGCTCAGGTGGGAGAATTGGTCCACAGGACAACTATTCGTTGTGTACTCCAGAAATCAGGCCTTTATGGAAAAGTGGCAAGAAGATATTTTTGAAAGCAAGCCATAAGATCCATTTACAGTTTGCCACAAGCCATAAACGGGACAGAGCAAACATGTGGAAAAAGGTGCTCTGGTCAGATGAGACCAAAGTTGAACTTTTGGCCCTAATGAACTGAACACTGCACATCACACTGAACAAACTATCCCCACCGTGAAACATGGTGGTGGCAGCATCATGCTGTGGGATGCTTTTCTTCAGCAGGGACAGCGAAGCTGGTCAGAGTTGATGGGAAAATGAATGGATCTAAATATAGGGCAATCCTGGAGGAAAACCTGTTAGAGGCTGCAAAAGACTTGAGACTGGGGAGGAGGTTCACCTTCCAGCAGGAATGACAACGACACTAAACATACAGCCAGAGCTACAATAGAATGGTTTCGATCAAAGCATAGTCAAAGTCTAGACCTAAATCTCACTGAGAATCTGTGGCACGGCTTGAAAATTGTTGTTCACAGACACTCTTCATCCAATCTGACTGAGATTGAGCTTCTTGGCAAAGAAGAATGGGCAAACATTTCACCCTCTAGATGTGCAAAGCTGGTAGAGATATATTGCAACAAAAGGTGGTCCTACAAAGTATTGACTCAGGGGGACTGAAAACAAATGCACACAACAGATTTTTATTTATTAAAAAATGTTTTAAAACCATGTATCATTTTCTTTTCACTTGACATATACTTGTTACTTTGTGTTGGTCTATCACATAAAATCACAATAAAATACATTTAAAGGGGTTTTCCAAGATTTTTGTAGTGCTGACCTATCCTGAAGTGAATGGGGCTGAGCGCGATACTAAGCACAGCCGCTATATAATGTACGGCGCTGTGCTTGGTAAACACGGAGAAGGCCATGACATGCGCCTTCCCAAACAACTGATCGGTGAGGGTCCCGGGTGTTGGACCCCCACTATCAAATACTGATGACCTATCCTGAGTATAGGCCATCAGTATCAAAGTCTTGGAAAACCCCTTTAAGCTTGTGGCTGTAACGTGAAAAATTTGTAAAAGTTCAAGAGGTTTGAATACTTTTTCAAGGCACTCTATATGTATGGGGCGTCAGGAGGGAGCCGGGAGAGATATCTGTTAGCTGAATTACCATTTGGCCCACTGCTATTGAATGTGTATGTCCACATTTACTAATTTAGCACTCCGAATGTTTGAACACATTGCACTCTATAATATATTTAAAGTGTGCCTAAACTTTTAAACAGTTTTATTAAAATTATTCTAATTGTCATATAATTAATTATTGTAATATACTTTATTTTTTCTATTTTACTTACAAAATAAGCACCTGGAGTTCAGATGTCTATAGCGCTTTAGAATCCGTACATTCGTACACCTCTAACATGTTGGAATTCACTGTAGGGCTTGTACTGGCATCACTGATCATCGTGGATCCTGCCTGCTAAAGCCTGGAGACCCTGCCCCAGTGGAGCTCTGCATAGCACATGCTGCTCCTGCTTGTGCCTGCTCCGCTAAAGCATTGGATGTAGGCAGCAGTATAGTGCACTCCGTACACCGCTTCCATAATGCTATAGATACCTGAACTTCAGATGCCTATTTTGTAAGTAAAATTAAAAAAAAAGATAAATAAAGTCGATTACAATAATTTGTTATATGACATTTAGAATAGTTTTTATTACAGGGATTCTGTCAGCCCGATTTTCGATACTGAGATTTTGGTATCATCATATAAGTCTCCATTATCTCATTAAAAATATACTAGTTTTACTCCCACCTGTCGTAAAATTTTTGATAAAAATTGGTTTTATGTATATGGTAATTACCTTCTTAACGTGCCCAAGGGGCTTTCCCTTTGGCCATTTGTGCACAGTCATGCCCCTGATCTCTGAGCCTAGCGTTGCCCCGCTGTTAATTTATTCACTCCTCTCCCGCCTTTTCTTTTTCTCAGTGCGCCATAATCCCGCGCATGCACCGATCACATTCGATGAGGCTGCTGCCAGGACACTGCGCGGGCCTGGACGTGTGTAACATCGGTGCATGCGCTGGAGGAAAAAAAAGGGCGGAAAGGAGTGATTAAATTAACAGCGGGGCGGCGCTGGGCTCAGAGATCAGGGGCGCGGCTGGGCACAAATGGCCGGAGGGACAGCTTCTTGGGCACGTTAAGAAGGTAATTACCATATACATAAAACTTATTTTTATCAAAAATGAAACGACAGGTGCGGGGAAAACTAGGATATTTTTAATGAGATAATGGAGACTAATATGATGATACCAAAATCTCAGTATCGAAAATCGGGCTGACAGAATCCCTCTAAAGTTGTTTAGACGTTTGGGTACACTTTGAAGCAAGCCACTGAAAGTGAAATACCCCTTTAGTCTACACAGTTTATAACTCATGCTTGTACAACATTCAGTACCTTACTGGTCCATTTTGTTCCCAAAGAACATAATGCCCTGTCATTTTTAAGTTGAACAAAACCCAGGAGCCAAAGAAAGGAAAGTTTCTAGCATACTGTACAGAAATGATTTGCATTGAATACATTAAGCTACTGGAAGTATTTGATGTATTTCCAACAATATTGGCCTTGATTGTACCTCTTGGCATTGAATCTGTTTTCTCAACCACCTTGTGCACACATATTTTTGTCTAAAGTTTCATGATCTGTCACATCATTTCCACTCACTGTGTTTGTACAGTATCTAGGTCACTTCCACAATATTTGAAAGCCTACATTCTCCTCTAAAATATCAGCTATATGAAAGGGTGCAGTGCTATCACTAGAGAATCAACATGTAAAGTAGATAATGTGTTCAAACCAATAATGTACAGTGAAAGATACCACGCAGCCATCACACCATTTACAGAGGAGACACATTTAGTCTCCTAGAGATGAACATGTATTTTGGTGCAGAAAATGGAGCAGTAAAATGGAGCAGTAGTGCACATGCTTGACCTGCTGCTCTGTTCTTTTCAAGGTTCTCTCTGAAGTATGGTGCCACCTTTGTTGTGATCAGTGGTGGTCCCAATAGTTGGAACCCCACTCATCTAATGGTCATGTTTTATCCTGTATTATTTTTTCCATCACATTATACATTTCTCGTTTCCATGGTTACGACCACCCTGCAATCCATCAGCAATGGCCGTGCATGCACACTATAGAAAAAAGTAGAAGTCTATGTGAGCTCCCATGGCCCCGGCCACCAGAGAGGCCGGCACTTTTGACTATAGTGTGCAAGCACAGCAACCTATAATGGATTGCAGGGTGGTCGTAACCACAGAAACGAGAAGAGTAAAATGTGATGGAAAAACGAATCCAGACAGCAAATAAGGCAATATGAACAATCACAATACATTAGTAAGAGCCTTGTATAAACTTTCTCTACATGATAAATGCCACTTGCTGAAGTGACACAACCACTTTAATGTTCTGCCTGAGCTGGGCTCGGGCAGAAGTAGAAGGGGGGGGGGGGGCTGCTTTAGCTGCTGATCTCTCCCGATTGGTAGCAGCTAGGAGCATGGGAAGGGGAGCAGTTGCAGAGCTGACAGCCTGCAGAAGGAAAGGAAAAATAGTAAAAAAAATAGAGAAATGTAGCATTATCATCATTGTACTGACCCATAATAAAATTATGTTATTGTTACCACACAGTGAATGCAGTAAATAAAATTGCTGTTTTTTATGTTTCCCTGTAAAACTAAAAAAATAAAAGTTATTTACTACACTATATATTCCACAAAATGGTTCCTAAAAAACCTACAACTAATCCTGCAAAATAAAAAAGTTATGACTGCCGGAACACAAAGCTGGAAAATATTATTGATCCTTAAAGGGGTATTCTCATCATAGACAATGGGGGCATATTGCTAGGATATGCCCCCATTGTCTGATAGGTGCAGGTACCACCTCTGGGACCTACTGTACAACCACACTGAGAACAGAGTGGGGAGAGTGGTGGCTGGAAGACCCCGAGTTTTCCGGGGTCCGGTCACCGACCAATCGCTCTCCCCACACAAGTGAATGGAAGCACACCACGCTTGCGCGGCCACCGCTCCCATTCACTTTTTCTAGCGCTTGGCTATTTTCAGCGGTCCCATAGAAATGAATAGAGGGCGGCTGCGCATGTGGTGTGCCCTCTCCGCCACTTCCCCGTTCTGTACTCGGTGTCGGTGCGGGTCCAGGAGTTCGGACCCACACCTATCAGACAATGGGGGCATATCCTAGTGATATGCCCTTATTGTCTGTGATAAAAATACCCCTTTAAGGCTCAAATTTATTATGTCACTAAGGGGTTAAAAATGCAATTGTGTCTCCTGAGTTGTGCACCAAGATTTACTGCAGACACATATTAAGAATGTATAATAACAAAAAGTAACTTTCTTGGGAGGGTTTTCCCCATTTGAATTTGAATGTAAGGAGATTCTCTGTGCTTTTGGTCTAATTAGGACATGGTGCTAATCTGAGGAGGGAAGCTCTTTGAGATAGTACTCACCCGCCCTCGCTCGCCTGAAGCTGCCCTCTTCCCAGGTCCCAACCAGATGTGGGTGCTTCTTTTCCTGTTTGCTGTATTATAGACAATGGCATCAGGAACCGAAAAAGAAGTGGCCACATCTGGTTGAGACCTAGTTGGAAGAGCCCACAGTATGCTGTACAGCGGAGACAGCGGCATGACCTAATTAGACCAAATGCCCAGAGAACCCCTTTAATGTTGCAGACCCCTTCTTACAAAAAAAGCATTAACCAATGTAGAGAACTGCCTTAAAAAAATCAAGGAACTGCAGTACATGAATGTCGGTGAGTTTTCCCCTCCTGTCAAGCTGTTAAAACTCATTAGCCACAGCTATAAATCTGTTTCTAGTACACCTCCCATGAGCATTATTACCCAGCATTCCTAGAAACACAGAGAAGTAAATGACCTTTCATGTAAACCTGAAAGCCTTTGTAAAGTTGTATATTTATTTCAGATTACAGATACTACAGATAAGCAAACTTATACCTAAAAAGACCAAGACATCTTCAAGTGACATTATTTTATAGAAATGTTTTTCAGAATAGTGCTTACACAAGAGAACTGCTTACAATGCAGTTCTCTTCAGATTTATCACAAGCCGAGCATTTATGGCACCAGCTGGGACATCAGCTTTTGTAACCTGTGTTCAGGATTTACAGGCCGAGCCATAGTGATGGACGAACAATGTCCGGGACGTTTTGCGAACGCGCGTTCGCGATCAAATGTTCGCGGTGGGCCCCATTCACTTTAATTGCAGGCGAACCTGAAAAACCTTCAGGTCATATTTGCAGCCACCACATACTTACTAGAAGTGCACAAATAGTCCCACAACATGGACAGTGACATACCAGAGGGGGATCATTGGCAAAAATTCCCACAAAAAATATGTATTTTAATCAGGGGCCATTTTTATGCATCTTAAAAGGAAATTCTCAAAAATGTGCCCTGCTGGAACCGAGAGAAATTTTTATTTTAGGCCACGGGAGTACGGGGCAGAAAAAATGCACCAAACGGATATGCCACTGACTATACTAGCTAGCCATACAAGCAGATATTAAAAGCTGAGACTTTTGCCAATATATACCTGTCAGGAACATATCGGACTCCATCAACATATGGAAGCTTGGCTGTGAGCTGGATTTCATCACGTTCAGACCGTGTTCACACCATAGTTAGCGTAGTGGTAGGACCCCTTGCCATGCTGAGAGACCGTGATGTGGTGCATGATGGGCTCCGATATGTTCCTGACAGGAATATATTGGCAAAAGTCTCAGCTTTTAATATCTGCTTGTATACTATGCCAGTATAGTCAGTGGCATATCCGTTTGGTGCTTTTTTTTCTGTGATTTATATTATATTTTCATCCGCACAATGCTCCGTTTTGTGTAGGATGCCTCTGTGGTGCATATGGACCGCGCCGGCATCCTCCATTGTACGCATTTTTTGCTGGGGATGGTCGTTTGCTGCGGTCCACATGCGGTGGGACTGCTCCACCAATGAAAAACACGCTACAGTGTTTGGGGTTTGAGCAGTTCCCCGATATTTGCCACTATATTTTTGTGATTTTGTTTTACACGGGAGTACGGGCCCCAAAAATTAGGCATTCACCTGACAGAAAAGAACAAGTGATTATGTGGCTGGAGGTATATTAGATGTCAGTGGATAACAATTTTACTGCAGGCCAGTGGAATACAGGCCCCAAACATCAGGCACTCACTGGACAGAAAAGAACAAGTGATTTTGTGGCTGGAGGTATATTAGACGGTCAGAGGATAACAATTTGACTGTAGGCCAGTGGAGTACAGGCCCCAAACATTATGCATTCACCTGACAGAAAAGAACATGTGATTATGTGGCTGGAGGTATATTAGGTGGTCAGTGGATAACAATTTTACTGCAGGCCAGTGAAGTACAGACCCCAAACATTAGGCATTCACCAGACAGAAAAGAACAAGTGATTATGTGGCTGGAGGTACATTAGGCGTTCACTGAATAACAATTTTACTGTAGGCCAGTGGAGTACAGGCCCCAAAAATTTGGCATTCACCTTACAGAAAAGAACTTGTGATGATGTGTCTGGAGGTACATTAGGAGGTCACTGGATACAAATTTTACTGTAGGCCACTGGAGTAGAGGCCCCAATAATTAGGCATCCACCTGACAGAAAAGGCCTTTTATGCCGCTGTATATACATAAGACAAGGACCATTCTTTGTTCTGGCTGCTGGCGAGTATGTGTGGGCTGGCATGAGGAAATTCAGTTTACACGTGGTCGTCACAGGTGTTGAATTCCTCCGAGATCCATGCCTCATTCATTTTTAGAAATGTGAGGTAGTCCACACTGTCGGGAGCTAGGCGAGTGCGCTTATCGGTCACGATCCCCCCTGTTGCGCTGATCGTTCCATGGCTAATTGTGCCAGCTCTGGCCACAGGTCAAGCCTGCACACCCAGTAGTCAAGGGGTTCCTCGCTTCTCAGAGCGTCCACATCGGCCGTTAACCCGATGTAGTCGGACACCTGTCTGTCTAGTCGTTCCCTGAGGCTGGATCTGGAGGGCGGCTGTCGATGGGTTGGCTGCAAGAATGATCTCATATCCGAAGTGACCAACAGATCTTCAAACTGCCCTCTTCTTGCAGGCGCGGTAGGATTGGTACCCGCACCTGTTTTGCTGTGGCTGGAAATTTCTCTGCCAGTGCCTGCAACAGTAGAATGCAGCATCTCTCACAGCAAGGCCTGGAAATGCTGCATTCTGCCAGCCCTTTGTGATGCTGGTAATATGTCCGCAATTTTGTGTTTGTACCGGGGGTCTAAGTACGTTGCCACCCAGTACTGGTCCTTGCCCTTTATGCTCTTTATACAGGGGTCCCTCTTCAAACACTGGAGCATGAAGGCCCCCATTTGCACTAAATTGGTAGCAGTGGAGTGCCCTGGCTCCTGCTCATCGCCCAGGAGAATGTCATCCTCAGTCTCCTCCCCCCAGCCACGAACAACACCAGGGATCCCCGAAAGGTTTAAAGTCCCCCTCAAAGCCTGCTCTCCTTGCTCCTCCTTCTCCACCCAGCCACCATCCTCCTCCTCCCCCCAGCCACCATCCTCCTCTGACACCTCTTCAGACTCCTGCTGACTTGTCTCAGATGGAGTAGCCCCCCCCTGGGAATTCATTCAGCATTGCGACTTCTTCATCTTTCAGCTCCTGCTCCTAGACGGCTTGATCAATGACACAACGCAATGCATGCTCCAGAAAAAAGGCGCAAGGTACGTGTGGCAAGGTACGTCTTTCCCTCTGAATTCCCCTCCTCTAACTCTCTTGTGAGCATCCACGTGACGTCCATCGACACGTCATCATCGTCACCTTCACCACCACTGACATTAGATCTCAGAGTAGGCAGCAACAGCGGGGACCACCCTCCTTGGGCTGATCTGGGTACTGTACTGCCGTTGCTACCTCCTCTTCCTCATCCGATGTCAAGAATAGCTGCGCATCGGTAAGGTCTGGGAATGGATGAGAAAATAATTCCTCTGACTCGAGTGGAGGGACTATGGTGGTGGTGGTGTCTTTGGGGGTCCACAAAGCAGAGAGTGAGGAGGGTGCAGATACAGAGGATGAGGAGGGTACAAAAGTGAAAGGCTGAGTGAGCCACTCAACAAACTCAGGTGCTTCCTTTGAGGTAATCACACGCACCACTTAGGCTCCAGCCTGGGGCACCTGCCAGATCCCTACCACCCCTGCGGAATGGCCTGCTTCTTCCTCTGCCTGTCATTTTTAAAATGACTCTGTGCAAAGTCCCTAGAGAAGGGCAGTTTTTGTGGAAGCAGGTATATCGCACCCCTCAATCAGTATTTTGTGGAAGCATGTATATCTAACCCCTTAATCATTATTTTGTAAAAGCAGATATATCGTACCCCTCAATCAGTATTTTGTGGAAGCAGGTATATCAAACCCCTTAATCAGTATTTTTTTAAAGCAGGTATATCGCCTCTCAATCTGTATTTTGTGGAAGCAGGTATATCAAACCCCTCAATCTGTATTTTGTGGAAGAAGGTATATTGCACCCCCCAATTAGTATTTTGTGGAAGCAGGTATATAGAACCCCTTAATCAGTATTTTGTGGAAACAGGTATATCAAAACCCTTAATCAGTATTTTGTGAAAGCGGGTATATCGCACCCCTCAATCTGTATTTTGTGGAGGCAGGTATATCAAATCCGTTAATCAGTATTTTGTGGAAGCTGGTATATTGCACCCCTCAATCTGTATTTTGTGGAGGCAGGTATATCAAACCCGTTAATCAGTATTTTGTGGAAGCTGGTATATCGCACCCCTCAATCTGTTTTTTGTGGAAGCAGGTATATCAAACCCCATATTCAGTATTTTGTGGAAGCAGGTATATCGCACCCATCAAAGAGTATTTTGTGGAACCAGGAATATCGCACCCCTCCATCAGTATTTTGTGGAAGCAGGTATATTGCAGGCCTCAATCAGTATTTTGTGGAAGCTGGTGTATCGCAGGCATCAATCAATATTTGGTGGAAGAAGGTATATCGCACCCCTCAATCAGTATTTTGTGGAAGCCGGTGTATGGCAGGTCTCAATTAATATTTGGTTGAAGCAGGTATATCGCACCCCTCAATCAGTATTTTCTGGAAGCAGATATATAGAACCCTTTAATCAGTATTCTGTAGAAGCAGGTATATTGCACCCCTCAATCAGTATTTTGTGGAAACAGGTATATAGAACCCTTGAATCAATATTTGGTTGAAGCAGGTTTATCATACCCCTAAATCAGTATTTTGTGGAAGCCGGTGTATCGCAGGCCTCAATCAATATTTGGTGGAAGCAAGTACATCGCACCCCTCAATCAGTATTTTGTGGAAGCAGGTGTATTGCAGGCCTCAATCAATATTTGGTGGAAGCAGTTATATCGTACCCCTCAATTAGTATTTTGTGGAAGCAGGTATATAGAACCCCTTAATCAATATTTTGTAGAAACAGGTATATCCCACCCCTCAATCAGTATTTTATGGAAACAGGTATAAAGAACACCTGAATCAATATTTGGTGGAAGCAGGTATATCGCACCCCTCAATCAGTGTTTTGTGGAAGCAGGTATATCAAACCCCTTAAAGGATAACTGTCACACTTAGACCCTAATTTCAATTTTCATATATGTAGTTACTAATAACATGATATTCCAGAATCAGTTACTGTTAGACTGACTTACCCCATATTTAATAAGATTCAGCCCTTAGAAACCAGTCTGCATAAAACTGCAATTTCACTATTCAGTTAAGATGGCCACCACTGCCCTCACCCTGAGGCTAATCTCGCCTGCCCTCACTAGCCAGTAACAATAGCCCCCCAAAAGTGTCAATAACCAGAGCCTTCCCCCCTAAAGAGTTAATCTCCTGCAGCACAAAGGGGTCCTCTTACCACATGTTGCTTTCATTTATACACTGAGCAGATGGCAGATCTCCCTTCCCTGGTCTGCACTGCTACAGCTCTGCATTGTCCAGCTCTGCTGAGTGAGGGAGCGTCTGCCAAGCGCAGGGACAGGGAGAAGTGCACACAGCCCAGGCACTGTTATCAGCTGCTGGGGAGGACCTGGCTTTAATCATTTACTTACAGTCCCTGGCTGTCAGTAATGTGACCTTGCATGCAGCCTGCTTCTGCATCCTCCGTCCTTCAACACATAGACGGACCATACCTAGCAACCCTATTTTAAGCACAGGTAAAAGTAGGCAGTACAAGGAACAAAAATGTGGAATTAAGGGGTAATTGAATACACAGTGAAAAGTTGAAATAGGGCCACCAAGGAGATATTAATCACCACAATCCAATACTCCCAAAAAAAAAATATATGACAGTTATACTTTAAGCAGTATTTTGTGGAAGCAGGTATATAGCACCCCTCAATCTGTATTTCGTGGAAGCAAGTATATCAAACCCCTTAATCAGTATTTTGTGGAAGCAGGTATATCGCACCCCATAATCAGTATTTTGTGGAAGCAGGTATAAAGAACACCTGAATCAATATTTGGTGGAAGCAGGTATATCGCACCCCTCAATCAGTGTTTTGTGGAAGCAGGTATATCAAACCCCTTAAGCAGTATTTTGTGGAAGCAGGTATATAGCAGCTCTCAATCTGTATTTCGTGGAAGCAAGTATATCAAAACCCTTAATCAGTATTTTGTGGAAGCAGGTATATCGCACCCCATAATCAGTATTTTGTGGAAGCAGGTATATCGCACCCCTCAATCAGTATTTTGTGGAGACAGGTATATAGAATCCCTGAATCAATATTTGGTGGAAGCAGGTATATCAAACCCCTTAATCAGTATTTTGTGAAAGCAGGTATATCAAACCCCTTAATCAGTATTTTGTGGAAGCAGGTATATCGCACCCCTCAATCAGTTTATTGGGGGGCAACAGGTATATCACACCCATTGCAAATAGTTGTTCCAATAACGCTTGTCCCTCTATATGCCTGCGGTATTGCAGTAGAACCACACACAACTGCTGCACAATACAAATGCACTATCATATACTTTCTATGTTAGAAAGTACAAACCGGATTCCCAAAAAGTTGGGACACTATACAAATCGTGAAAAAAAACTGAATGCATTGATGTGGAGATGGCAAATGTCAATATTTTATTTGTAATAGAACGTAAATGACAGATCAAATGTTTAATCCGAGTAAATGTATCATTTTAAAGGAAAAATACGTTGATTCAAAATTTCACGGTGTCAACAAATCCCCAAAAAGTTGGGACAAGTAGCAATAAGAGGCTGGAAAAAGTAAATTTGAGCATAACGAAGAGCTGGAAGACCAATTAACACTAATTAGGTCAATTGGCAACATGATTGGGTACAAAAAGAGCTTCTCAGTGTGGCAGTGTCTCTCAGAAGCCAAGATGGGTAGAGGATCACCAATTCCCACAATGTTGCGCAGAAAGATAGTGGAGCAATATGAGAAAGGTGTTACCCAGCGAAAAATTGCAAAGAGTTTGCATCTATCATCATCAACTGTGCATAACATCATCTGAAGATTCAGAGAATCTGGAACAATCTCTGTGCGTAAGGGTCAAGGCCGTAAAACCATACTGGATGCCTGTGATCTCCGGGCCCTTAAACGACACTGCACCACAAACAGGAATGCTACTGTAAAGGAAATCACAGAATAGGCTCAGGAATACTTCCAGAAACTTTTGTCAGTGAAAATCCACCGTGCCATCCGCCGTTGCCAGCTGAAACTCTACAGTGCAAAGAAGAAGCCATTTCTAAGCAAGATCCACAAGCTCAGGCGTTTTCACTGGGCCAGGGATCATTTAAAATGGAGTGTGGCAAAATGGAAGACTGTTCTGTGGTCAGACGAGTCACGATTCGAAGTTCTTTTTGGAAATCTGGGACGCCATGTCATCCGGACCAAAGAGGACAAGGACAACCCAAGTTGTTATCAATGCTCAGTTCAGAAGCCTGCATCTCTGATGGTATGGGGTTGCATGAGTGCGTGTGGCATGGGCAGCTTGCATGTCTGGAAAGGCACCATCAATGCAGAAAAATATATTCAGGTTCTAGAACAACATATGCTCCCATCCAGACGTCATCTCTTTCAGGAAAGACCCTGCATTTTTCAACAAGATAATGCCAGACCACATTCTGCATCAATCACAACATCATGGCTGTGTAGAAGGATCTGGGTACTGAAATGGCCAGTCTGCAGTCCAGATCTTTCACCTATAGAGAACATTTGGCGCATCATAAAGAGAAAGGTGCAACAAAGAAGGCCCAAGACGATTGAACAGTTAGAGGCCTGTATTAGAGAAGAATGGGAGAGCATTCCTATTTCTAAACTTGAGAAACTGGTCTCCTCGGTCCCCAGATGTCTGTTGAGTGTTGTAAGAAGAAGGGGAGATGCCACACAGTGGTGAAAATGGCCTTGTCCCAACTTTTGGGGGATTTGTTGACACCATGAAATTCTGATTCAACATATTTTTCCCTTAAAATGGTACATTTTCTCAGTTTAAACTTTTGTTCCGTGATTTATGTTCTATTCTGAATAAAATATTAGAAGTTGGCACCTTCACATCATTGCATTCAGTTTTTATTCACGATTTGTATAGTGTCCCAACTTTTTGGGAATCCGGTTTGTATATTATAGGTATATCACACCCCTCAATAATTTTTTTGGGGGGCAACAGGTATATTACACCAGTTGCAGTTAGTTATTCCAATAGCATTTGTCCCTTTATATAGCTGCGCTATCGCAGCAGAACCGCACATAACTGCTGCACAATACAAATGCACTATAATATACTTTCTATGTTAAAACATATATTATAAGTATATCACATCCCTCAGTATATCACACCTATCGATAGCACAGCTATATTAGTCCTTAAAAGTACTTTTGTGGCCATATTAGCTAGCGTTTGGCAAAACACAGAATGTAAAATGACTGCCAGATCGGGTTCTATTATAGGGTGAGGGTGTGTCCATGTGCTGAAACGTCTGAATTGGCTGTCCTGTCCCACCTGATAGATGTGTCATGGGTCAAAGTTCGGCGCAATGCAAAAGAATATGCCGCATGCGAACATCGCCATATGTTCGCATGTTCGGCGAATCACGAACGAGCAAAGTTTTCTGCGAAACGACCACCGGGCGAACCGCAAGGCCACCTCTACTGAGCAACATCTGTGGGCAAATATGCCACAGAACACTATACTAAACCTGTATGTCTCCATGCCCACACATATCTCATCTTGTATCCAGGCTAGAGGTGACCCAACAGGGTGCTAGAGCCTCCTTCCAAGTGTACAGTTTTCCCTAATAAGTTTATCCTTTTGCTCTAATATTGCAATTACTTGCATATTTACATCACACATACACTACTCACAAAAAGTTAGGGATATTTGGCTTTCGGGTGATATTTATAGAAAACATAAAAAGTTCACTCTAAAGTGATATTATATCATGAAAGTAGGACATTTAAGTAGAAGCATGAAATGGTGATTTGCTCATCTCAAACAATTTCACCCACTAGCCAAATATCCCTAACTTTTTGTGTGCAATGTATAAAGTTCTGTTCGTTTCCAACAACTCCTTCTTGGTGCATATTTTTTTTTGTCAATTGTATAGGCGTATGGCGTTCCCTGTACCTTTTTTTTTTTTTTTTACTAATTTCAGTTCAACTTTAGTGAAGTGGGCATTTAGGTAATGAGTACTCTGATAATCATAGTGTTCCAGCCATCACTGCTCATTGATTATGTACAAAACATAAAATCTCCTACTGTAAACAGCAAGTCATCCAGGAATTCCATCCCCATATAAAGATATGGGGGCCAGAAGCTATGTTATATGTTATACAGGTCACGGGGATCATCTCCACAAATATTACATTTGTATATCAGAACACTGACGTGATCCCATAGTGATGAGCTATAATACTAACCCTTCCTTACCTTTTAACTGTTCTATCTGCTGAAGTTTATTCATTAGCATCCCTTGTGTCTTATAAGGTTATATTGCACTGAATGACATATTAATAGTTAGTCTATATTATATATAAATATATCCATGGAAAATGAGCATGGCAGAACTCAGAACACTGTGTGTAGTATAAATGTTTATTATAAACCACATAACAGTGTTATGAAGGCTTTATAATGTTTAACTTATTAGCTGTGGTGTTTGCCATTACTCAAGACACTTTGAAAGTAATTTGTGTGTTGAAGTCTCCCTCTCTACTGCCCTTGAGAAATAAATTACTAAGTTACTAAGAAAAATGGTGGAATGGAAAATGAAAGCAAATATTTAAGATCAAATACATAGGAAAAGCATGACAACAAGGGGTTATGTGAGAATAATATATATACGGGGTGTATATATATATATATATATATATATATATATATGTTAGTAAGGCTGAGGTTCAGCCTGCATTTGTGGGAGGGGCTTGAGCCTTTTTAAACCCCCACTTACCTCATCACAGTGGGCGTTCAGGTTCTTGATGATTCACTGGCTAGTGTTCTTGTGTTTCCTGGTACCTACGGTCGCCTCTTGCTGAGTTCGTGTCTCCTGGTGGTAAGTAGGGGGGCTCTTTCGCAGGGCAAGAGCTGCGGCGGTCTGGCACCCTCCCTCCGCCTCATTCTACCGGTGTGTTGCAGAGTGGAACGCACGGGCTTCCGGGTCCCCCCCTCCGCTCGTCTCCCTGTGTTCCTGGCGTATGGCGTCAGGGAGCGCACCCGGCAGCTGGTCCGGCTCACCCATGCCGGGAGAGGGGGGGGTTCTCACAGGTCTGGCCGGCTCTCCTCATTCCCGGCACGGCGCACGGAGGCGTGCGTTCCAGGGTGGAACGCACGCACTTCCTGGTACCAGTCCTCGCCGCTCCACTAGCTTCCGGCGGCAGCATGGACCAACCGGCCCAACAGCGTCTCCCCGATCGTCGGGGGGGCGGGTTTTGTCTTCCCGAGCGAAGCTGCACCTCGGGTCCGGCATAGCAGCCGGTGCACATAGGCGTGCGTTCCAGGCTGGAACGCACTCCTCTTCCGGCGCCTCCAAATTACGTCACCCACCCCTGCCCGGTCTCCCTGGCTGCGATGTGAGCTTGCGTTCCACGCTGGGCGCGGGCTCACGGGCAGCCAGGCCAGACGGGGAGAGGGGGGGGGGGGGGGAAAGAAGGGAAGAAGTGTCAATAAATAAATAAATTAATAAATAAAGCAATATAAGTATGTGCAGCAAACCCACCACATAGTCTGTGTTGAAAAAAAAAAACGCATCGACAACGCAAAAAAAAAAAAAAAAAAAAAGGTATTTACAGAGAAACCCGCCATATAGTCAGTATTTAAAAAAAAAAAAAAAAAAAAAGGTATTTACAGAAAAAACCTGCCATATAGTCGGTATCAAAAAAATAAATAAAAAATTTCTAAATTAATTTAAATATGATATTAATTTTAATTAAGCCCGCAAAAAAAATAAAAATAAAATCGGGTGTCCACGTAGGACCGGTCTGGCTCCATCCCACCTCGGGCATCTGGTCACGTCCGGGGTGTCTGGTCTTCCTGGTTCGCCCAGGCCATCGTGTTTTGTCATGTCGCCAAGTCTTTGTCTGCCGGTCACAGTCGGGTGTCCGGTCACGGTTTGGTGGCGCCCCCTCCTTCCCTGGTACGCCCAGGGCTCGGCTCACTCCTGGTACGCCCAGGTCTTCACGTTTTCTTGTCTATCACACGGGTTCACGCACCTGTCCTTCGGCTTTCAGGTCTCCCAAAGCGGCCATCCTCGGCTTCTCCCCTGGTCATTCTTGCTTTCCGTAATTCCGAGGTTCATGGCTTACCACTGCCCTTCGCGGGCCGCTGCTACGCGCAGCCTCTATTTCAGGGCTACGCGCCTTCTCTCCTGTCAAACCGCCTGGTACGCTCAGGCGGCTCTCTTCGGTCAGGTGTCCGATCCGATGCACTTGGATGGTCGCTTGGCCTTAGGGTGAGCCCCAGCCTGGCCAGTTCGCCTGGTTCCGCAGGTTGGTGGACACCCATGGCCTCTGCACTTTCAAATGTTTTTCGCCTGTTGCTTTATTTACAGGAGTTTGTTCCCAGTTCTCCGTTCCTTTCGGTCCTGTTCAGGTAAGTTCGCACTGGCACCACCTCGGTCCCAGTCAAGTCATAACCACGCGTTAATTGTCTTCGTCTGTTCGGTTAGGCCAGGTTCGTCTGAGCCGTCTCGTGAATTCCGTTACCGGTACGTGTCTCTCTGTCGTGCACCAATCCAATTTCCAGTACGTCGTCACCCTCTCTTTTTTTTTTTTTTTTTCTTTCTCCCTTTATTTTGTCATGCCTTGTATTTTTTAGCTGCTCTGCCATGTCTCGAGCCTCGGATATGGAGGACGGCCTTTCCATCTCCGGCTCGATTGTGTCAAGCCAAGCGGGTCCCTCATCCCTTCGGAGCTGGACCATCCCAAAACTGTTGGCCGAGTTAAACCGAAGAGGCATTCCACACCCGGCCACCGCAAGAAAGGCAGAATTATACAAACTGCTCATGACCAGCCCTAGCACCGCGGCAGTGCAACCGGAGGCGTCGGCCATCCAGTTGTCCCTGGTGCAGCTGCAGGCGACCCTTAATTCCCTGGTGGACTCGGTGGCGGACGTTCGGGCAAGGGTTTCGGAGCTCGAATCCCGGCCACCCGTTGTACCCCCGTCTCCCGTTCCGCTGATGACTCCATCTACATCAGGCTGGCTGGCTACAGGTACGCCAAGACCCATTCCACAGGTGTCCCCCTCTCACTTCATTCCTGATAATCTTAAGAGAGACATCCTGGCGGGGAAAGGTGTCAATCTGGCATCAATCCTCATTGCCGCTCAAGATGTTCCCGAGAACCGGGTCATCAACTGTGGCGATGTGTCGGTGGTCCTTCGGGCCAAGGATTCACGGCTCAACCGCAAGTTTACCATCCCGGAATTTGTCCTGGCCTTCAGCCTCTTCAGGGACATCGTCTTTGCAGCCAAGGCGGCGGCAGCCCTGGCCCAGTTCCAGTATGTCACCAGCTGGTCCTTGATTGACACCGAACTTTTCTGCCGTCACTTCGCTGGCCTCAGGGCTCCCAACTGTGCGACATGTCAGTCGATTTTCCACTCCTCTGAATGGTGCCCCAATACCGCGCACCCCATCGGCTTGGTGGCAAAGAAGAACACCAATAAAAAAAGATTAATTTATGATCTGTCCGCCCCTTATGTGTCCGGTATTCCGAGCCTCAATTCTCTGATTCCCTCGGAAGAATTTTCCATGCGTTATTCCTCAGTGGACGACGCCATCCAGGCCATCCTGTCGCATGGTAGGGGCGCTTGGCTGGCAAAAGTTGACATTGCGGATGCATTTAAACTCCTTCCCATCCTGCCGCAGTTATGGCAATTCTACGGCATTGAGTGGGCCGGACAGTATTTTTTCGCCAACAGGCTCACGTTTGGATCCAAGAGTAGCCCATGGTTATTCGACCAGCTGGCGAGGGCGCTGCATTGGATCCTGATCCATCACGGGGGCCTCCGGTCGGTCATCCACTACCTTGACGATTTTCTTGTTGTCGAGGATCCGCAGGGCGGGTCCGGCGTACTCACCGTCCTCCTCGGATTGTTCGCCAGTCTGGCTGTTCCGATCGCGGAGTCAAAGACTGAGGGTCCTGCCACGAGGGTCTCATTCTTGGGCATCGTCCTGGATTCGGTTCTGTTGCAAGCCAGCCTACCAGAGGAGAAACTCACTTAGTGTCGGGAGGTCATTTCCCATGCGACAACCATGGGATGCCTCACTAGAGTCGAGTTGCAGTCTCTTCTGGGGCGGCTCAACTTTGCCTCCAGGATTAAGCCCCAGGGGAGAACCTTCGTGTCAAGGCTGCTCCAGCTTCTTCCCTCGGCACCCGAACAGGACAGCATCATCCGATTGGATGGCCAGGCCATGGCGGACCTGGCTATGTGGGAGTTGTTCCTGTCCCGATGGAACGGCATCTCCTTTTTCGTGTCACCTTGGTCTTCCTCCTGCCCGACCATTTTTTCAGACGCAGCTGCTTCCTGCGGCTACGCTGCCATTTGGGGTTCCCAGTGGCTAGCGGATCGTTGGCCCAGTACCATCTTGGAGGAGGCTGAATCCATCCGCACCTCCTCTCTGTTGGAATTGTACCCCATTGTGGCAGCGGCTCAGGCGTGGGGCCACTTCTGGGCTAACTTGCCGGTGATGTTTGTGACAGATAACCAGGCCTTGGTCGACATCTTGGCCAAGGGCAGGGCCAAGTCCCCCAAGATCATGGCGCTGTTGCGCCAGCTGGTTTGGCTGGCCCTGTCACATAACTTCCACGTGCATTGTAGCCACATCCCGGGGGAGAGGAATATAGCAGCCGACGCGCTGTCTAGATTTAATTTCGAACTCTTTTTCCAGGTCATGCCGGAGGCCGAGCCACGCAGATTTCCCACCCCGCCCTTCAGTTCCCTGACAATGGACTAGGCATGCTCGTCTCTTCAGCAAGGGACCTGGCGCAGCAGTCCCTTGCCCCAAACACGGCCAGGAACTACCTTTCAGGCCTGAAAACCTTCCAGGAGTTTTCACGTCTGCACCCGCAGGCTGGCCTGGCGGACATTCCTTACATCATGGCCTTCATCGCCCATTGCCAGCACCAGTTACACCTCTCCTACAACACCATTAAGTTGTACCTAGCGGGCGTCCAACACCACACCATGCTCCGCAACCCAGGGGGCGGGTCCATTTTTTCTGCGCACGCAGTCAAGGCCACCTTGCGAGGGGTCCAATGCCCCGTCCCGCAGGCAGGGCGTCATGGGGGAGATGTTCCGGAAATTATCTTCAGCCCTGGATGGTGCTCCTTTTGGGCCCTTTCCCAGCTTAGTCATCAAAGCGGCCATGTACTTAGCATTTTACAGCTTCCTTAGGCCAGGCGAGTTCACGTGCGGTACGGCGGGACGGTGCAGCCTGCACAGAGAGCAGCTCGTGAGGGTTATTGACCATTACGCGCTGAAGATAATTACCACCAAAACCAGTCAAACTGGCCCCCCGGTGGAGGTCCAGTTTTTTCCCACTAGCAATGAATGGTGCCCGATACAGGTGTTTGACCGGCTCATCCTCGCCCTCCGGGATGCGCCACCTCACAGCCCTCTGCTACCCCATCTGAAGGGAGCTCTCACCACGGCGCAATTCATCAGCCACATCCGCACGTGGCTGCTGGCTTAGGATTGGACTCAGGAGCGATATCCGGTCATTCCTTCCACATTGGTGCAGCCTCCGCGGCTTCCCGCCCATGTCATTCGAAAGATGGGGAGATGGCGCTCGTCTTGCTTCGCCAGATACATACCTAACCCACAGGTGGAGATTTCGCAGGCATTTCGGTCTTTGGTGTTATAAGGTAATAAAGTCTTGCACCTTAACTATATTGTTGTCATTTTTGCCCCCTTTTAGGCTACTCTCATACCCGGCTCCAGGCACACCCCAGCCGGTTTAGGTTCCAGGCAGGCACGCTGCCCAAGTTTCGTATTTAGCCTTGACCACAAGTTAGTAAGGCTGAGGTTCAGCCTGCATTTGTGGGAGGGGCTGAAGCCTTTTTAAACCCCCACTTACCTCATCACAGTGGGCGTTCCGGTTCTTGGTCCCACCCACCCATTCCCTTCATTTCAAGGGTCCTCCTTAGGGTAGCCCCCTTTTAGGCTACTCTCATACCCGGCTCCAGGCACACCCCAGCCGGTTTAGGTTCCAGGCAGGCACGCTGCCCAAGTTTCGTATTTAGCCTTGACCACAAATATATATATATATATATATATATCTACTTTAGCACCACTTGAATGAGGCTGATCTGCAATACCAGACACAGCCTATGGGCAAAAGGGAAGCTGTTTCTGGAAAGAATATATATATATATATATATATATATATATATATACAGTAATCTCACACAACCCCTTTAAAGCGAACCTGTCACCACAAAATGCAGCGCAACCTTCAGGCAGCATTTTATAGAGCAGGAGGAGCTGAGCAGATCAATACATATATTTTTGTATATAAAGTTGTGGTTGGTTGCTCATTGTACCTGCGGCAGCTGTTAAGAATGGATAAATGGCCATCCTTGTACCATATGTATTGAGACTTCCTGCTCTGGCTCATAGATAGAGGGTTCCAAAGGGAGGCAGCTGTTTATGAAATTCATGTGCCCTAATAGGACATATAGAAGAAGTTGTGCAGCTGAGACACCCCTTTGACTGCTTCCAAACCGCTTAGGCCGCTGAATCGAACATAGTCTATAGTTAAACATTGCCTGCAGTTACAGTAGATACGATTTGTACAATGAGCGGGGCCCAGTGCAATAGAATACAGTGACTGCACCGGGCCCCGCTGCCATTACAAAACTAGATTCCGGCCCCCAGCCCCTCTTCCCTTCTCGCTGATACACTTGCCGGCCGCGCTGTGCAGCATGCAGTCGGCGGTGTATCAGTGTAAACGGTAGCATTCGCCCCATAAGACGCACTACCTTTTTCCTCCCACTTTTGGGGGGGGGGGGGGAGTGCATCTTATAGGGCGAAAAATACGGTAACCATTGCAGCCTATAGGAACTTTATTGCTGTGGCAAGCCTCGGATCTTTTAGAGATAGCAATCAAAGAGCTCCATAGATTGCTGTTTTCCCAGGGAAAACCCTCTCAGATGCTGTGGTCGCAATCAACCATGGCATCTGAGGGGCGTAAGTGTCCGTGATCGGTGTTATCAATCACATGCAATGCCTCTGGGTGTTTGCTGTTTAAAACAGCAGCCACTTGGTGACTATGGCCCCCTATTCCCTCCGGATTGGGTGCTATCTTTAAAGAGACAATGAGCGCTGTACATGACCATCCTCAATAATCTAATCTTATCCTATTTCTGCAAGACGTTTATAAATAAACATCCATCTGGGTGTTACCAGTTAGGGGGTGTCCCTGCACAGTGTCACTATCCAATCATTGCTGCAAGTGGCAGACTGTGCAGGGACTGGTAACATCCAGTTGTACATTTATTCATAAACATCTATATAACAGAGGAACAGCACAACACAGAGTCATGCGTGAAGAATGACTGCAGCAGAATTGTCATTTCATGTGGAATACAGTTATTTAGTAAATCAGCCATATCAGGAGAAGTGACAGGCCCTCTGTAATCCAATGAGCTGCTCTGACAAAATACTGGATCCTGGACAGGCGAACGCCTGCAGAGTTTTGCTGTCCACCTGACGAAGCAGAGCCAAACGGATCTGTCCTGACACGCAATGTAAGTCGATGGGGACTGATCCGTTTTTTCTGACACAATCTGGCACAATACGAAATGGATTGGTCCCCCATTGACTTTCAATGGTGTTCATGACGGACTCGTCATAGCTATAGAAGATATAATACAACCGGATCCATTCATGACAGATGCATGTAGTTGTATTATTGTAACGGAAGCGTTTTTGCAGATCCATGACGGATCCGCAAAAAACGCTAGTGTGATGGTAGCCTTACAAAGTACTACAAAATCTTGACTGTGCTAACAAAACGTAAGTAAACCATGAAAGTAAAGAAATATACAAAATACTTTGAGTAAAGGAAAAGTTAGAACTGGAAACCAACCTCCCCCTTCCTTAACCACTTGAAGGACCAGACTGAGGAATGTGTTTCTAGTAACAATAACTGCAAACCCTGTGACAGAACTGAGTAACTGTGCTGTTTGCTTTGGAAATAGTACATGGGCAATGGAGAAAAAAGTGTGAAACCTGCTGAATCTGGATTTCTCTCAAGCTGAATGTAGTTAGTAAATCTTGGCACATTTTAGTCCAAAATGTAACCTCCTACGTTGACATCCTATGGGGGCTAGCATTCTATGGTCTGTCACATGACTGCTCTGCATTCCACAGCCTAAGGTATGGTTAGACAATGAAGGCTTTGTAGTCATTCCGATACTGGACACCAATGCTTTACATCCTAATTACAGAACATAGACTCAATTTATATTGGAAAAAAAATGCAGAGATTGGTACAAAGTAGAAGTTGGTAGTGAGTAGATTATAACTTAAAGGGGTTGTGCACCTTTTATTAAGTGATGGTCTATCCTCAGCAAAGGCCATCAATAGGTGATCGGCAATAGCTCCCTCAGTGGAAGCTGACAGCTCTATCTACTTTGTGGTGGACTGAGCTCCTTACTACAGCAATGTAGACAGAGCTCTCTACTCCTAGAGCAATGGCCAAATAGCTGATGGAAGGGGTGTTGGACCCCCACAGTCACATACTGATGGACAATACTGATGATAGGCTACTGAAGATATGGATACAATACCAAGCTTACTACATTGATATGGATACAGAAATAAGCTTACTACACTGATATGGATACAGAACCAAGCTTACTACACTGATATGGATACAGAACTAAGCTTACTACATTAATATGGATACAGAACCAACCAAGCTTACTACATTAATATGGTAACAAAACCAAGCTTACTACATTGATATGGGAACAGAACCAGGCTTACTACATTGATATGGATACAGAACCAAGCTTACTACATTGATATGGATACAGAACCAAGCTTACTACATTGATATGGATAGAGAACCAAGCTTACTACATTGATATGGATACAGAACCAAGCTTACTACGTTGATATGGGAACTTAACCAAACTTACTATATTGATATGGTTACAGAACCAGGCTTACTACATTGATATGGCAACAGAACCAAGCTTACTACATTGATATGGTTACAGAACCAGGCTTACTACATTGATATGGCAACAGAACCAAGCTTACTACATTGAAATGTATACAGAACCAAGCTTACTACATTGATATGGTAACAGAACCAAGCTTACGACATTGATGAGGTAGCAGAACCAAGCTTTTTACATTAATATGGTTAGAGAAACAGGCTTACTACATTGAAATGGATACAGAACCAAGCTTACTACATTGATATGGATACAGAACCAAGCTTACTACATTGATATGGATACAGAACCAAGCTTACTACATTGATATGGATACAGAACCAAGCTTACTACATTGATATGGATACAGAACCAAGCTTACTACGTTGATATGGGAACAGAACCAAACTTACTATATTGATATGGTTACAGAACCAGGCTTACTACATTGATATGGCAACAGAACCAAGCTTACTACATTGATATGGTTACAGAACCAGGCTTACTACATTGATATGGCAACAGAACCAAGCTTACTACATTGAAATGTATACAGAACCAAGCTTACTACATTGATATGGTAACAGAACCAAGCTTACGACATTGATGAGGTAGCAGAACCAAGCTTTTTACATTAATATGGTTAGAGAAACAGGCTTACTACATTGAAATGGATACAGAACCAAGCTTACTACATTGATATGGTAACAGAATCAAGCTTACTATATTGATATGGTTAGAGAACCAGGCTTACTACATTGATATGGATACAGAACCAAACTTACCACATTGATATAGTCACAGAACCAAGCTTACTACATCGATGTAGTAACAGAACCAAGCTTACTACATTGTTGAGGTAGCAGAACCAAGCTTATTACATTGATATGGCTACAGAACCAAGCTTATTACATTGATATGGATACAGAACCAAACTTACTACATTGATATTGTAGAAAGGCGCAAGGGTCCGTCATTGACGGAAGGTACGTGTCACCGAGGTTCCTGGCCTCGGTGAGATAAGAACAGGGAATTTCGTGTGTCAGCAGCAGCTAGTGCTCGCTGACACTGTTTTGCTTAGTGTGGCTGTAAAGCCAATCCGGGCCGGTTCTTATTGGGAGCAGCCAAAGAGCAGGGTGGGTGGCTGTTCCCCACATCCAGGCCAGGTTTTGGGCTGGGGTTTAAAAACCCAGCCAGCAGCTCAGCTGGGTGTGGAATTAACCTCCAGGTGATAGTGGAGCTCTGTGTTTGGGAGCTGAGCAGATCCGCCATACTGCAAGGCTGAGAGCTGCATGAGAGCTGCCAGCTGGAAGCCAGGCAGCCTAAGCCTGCTGTGGACTGCCAGGTGACGTGTTTTTGAGTTCTGTGGACTTTTGCTGTGTGAATTAACACGAGGATTCCTGCGGTGTGAATTAACACCAGGGCCCTGCCAAGTATTGTGTTTCTTTTCTGCCTTTTTGTGTGAATAAACACTGATGCCGCTCCAATAATCTGCTGGCGGTGTCGGGAGCCTGGCCATGTTCGAGCGGACTGTCCACGTCAGGGGGAACCCATGGATACGAATTATGGTTTCCGTCAATCATTATATGCCAGGAAACTGTGTGCAGTGGATGCTCCGGAGTCTCTGAACCACCTGTGCCAGGTTTAGGTGGGAGACACTCAAGCGGAGGCTCTGTTGGACTCAGGGAGTCTGGTGACCCTGGTAAGGGCTTCCCTGGTATGCTCCGCTCAGTACACCGGCCGTAAGTTCAGAGTCATGTGTATACATGGGGACTTAAAAGACTATCCTACTGCTATAGTGTCTCTGTTTACGGTTTCCAGCAGGTGGATCCATGAGGTGGCTGTCGCAACCAACCTACATTATAAACTTATAGTAGGGAGAGACTTCCCGGGTTTCACTGTGGCCTGTTCCGAGAGTGACTGATACACATGAGACAGATGTAACCCTAGCAGAGTGGCCCGGCTCAGGGGGGAGATCAGAACCCTGGGAACCTGAGTGCGAAGGAGGAGGAGACAACCCCTGCTGAGTGTAATGGTGGGAGACATGGAGGACTTGCTGCCGGGGCCTGAGCTGGCAGACCTCAATGTGTCCTGGGATAATTTTGGTACCGCGCAACACCGGGATCCAACCTTATCCCGAGCCTGGGAAAATGTACTAATAATAGATGGTGAACCACAACAACCAAGGGCAGACTCGGTGTTCCCCCATTTTGTGGTCCATCAGGATATGTTGTATCGGGTAAATCAGCTGCGAGGTAAATCCGTTGAACAGTTGGTGGTGCCCCAGGCTTATCGCAAACTCATGTTAGAATTAGCCCACCAGCATGTTCTCGGGGGTCATCTGGGAATGCAGAAAACACAGGACCGGATACTACAATGGTTTTACTGGCCCAGTGTGTTTAAAGAGGTGGATGAGTTCTGTAAGTCTTGCCCAACCTGCCAGGCAACTAGCCCCCAGCACCTTTTTCGCAGTCCCTTGGTACCCCTCCCGATCATCGAGGTACTGTTTGAGCGAATAGCTATAGACCTGGTAGGTCCTGTACCGAAGTCCGCTAGGGGACACCAACACATTTTGGTTGTCCTTGATTACGCTACTCGGTAACAGAACCAAGCTTACTACATGGATATGGATACAGAACCAAGCTTACTACATTGATATGGTAACAGAATCAAGCTTACTACATTGATATGGATACCAAACCAAGCTTACTATATTGATATGGAAACAGAACCAAGCTTACTACATTGATATGGGAACAGAACCAAGCTTACTACATTGATATGGATACAGAACCAAGCTTACTACATTGATATGGATACAGAACCAAGCTTACTACATTGATATGGCTACAGAACCAAGCTTACTACATTGATATGGATACAGAACCAAGCTTACTACGTTGATATGGGAACAGAACCAAACTTACTATATTGATATGGATACAGAACCAAGCTTACTACATTGATATGGATACAGAACCAAGCTTACTACATTGATATGGATACAGAACAAAACTTACTACATTAATAAAGTCACAGAACCAAGCTTACTACATTTATATGGATACCAAACCAAGCTTACTATATTGATATGGAAACAGAACCAAGCTTACTACATTGATATGGATACAGAGCCAAGCTTACTACATTGATATGGATATAGAACCAAACTTAATACATTGATAAAGTCACAGAATCAAGCTTACTACATTGATATGGATACAGAACCAAGTTTACTACATTGAGATAGTCACAGAACCACGCTTACTACATTGATAAAGTCACAGAATGAAGCTTACTACATTGATATGGATACAGAACCAAACTTACTACATTGATATAGTCACAGAACCAAGCTTACTACATTAATATGGTAACAGAACCAAGCTTACTACATTGATATGAATACAGAACCAAGCTTACTACGTTGATATGGGAACAGAACCAAACTTACTATATTGATATGGTTACAGAACCAGGCTTACTACATTGATATGGCAACAGAACCAAGCTTACTACATTGATATGGTTACAGAACCAGGCTTACTACATTGATATGGCAACAGAACCAAGCTTACTACATTGAGATAGTCACAGAACCACGCTTACTACATTGATAAAGTCACAGAATGAAGCTTACTACATTGATATGGATACAGAACCAAACTTACTACATTGATATAGTCACAGAACCAAGCTTACTACATTAATATGGTAACAGAACCAAGCTTACTACATTGGTATGGATACAGAACCAAGCTTACTACATTGATATGGATACAAAACCAAGCTTACTACATTGATATGAATACAGAACCAAGCTTACTTCATTGATGAGGTAGCAGAACCAAGCTTACTACAATTATATGGTAACATAACCAAGCTTACTATATTGGTATGGTTAGAGAACCAGGCTTACTACATTGATATGGATACAGAAACAAGCTTACTACATTGATATGGTAACAGAACGAAGCTTACTTCATTGATGAGGGAGCAGAACCAAGCTTACTACATTGATATGGTAACAGAACCAAGCTTACTACATTGATATGGATACAGAACCAGGCTTACTACATTGATATGGATACAGAACCAAGCTTACTACATTGATATGGATACAGAACCAAGCTTACTACATTGATAAAGTCACAGAATCAAGTTTACTACATTGATATGGATACAGAACCAAACTTACTACATTGATATAGTCACAGAACCAAGCTTACTACATTGGTATGGATACAGAACCAGGCTTACTACATTGATATGGCTACAGAACTAAGCTTACTATATTGATATGGAAACAGAACCAAGCTTACTACATTGGTATGGATACAGAACCAGGCTTACTACATTGATATGGATACAGAAACAAGCTTACTACATTGATATGGTAACAGAACGAAGCTTACTTCATTGATGAGGGAGCAGAACCAAGCTTACTACATTGATATGGTAACAGAACCAAGCTTACTACATTGATATGGATACAGAACCAGACTTACTACATTGATATGGATACAGAACCAAGCTTACTACATTGATATGGATACAGAACCAAGCTTACTACATTGATAAAGTCACAGAATCAAGTTTACTACATTGATATGGATACAGAACCAAACTTACTACATTGATATAGTCACAGAACCAAGCTTACTACATTGGTATGGATACAGAACCAGGCTTACTACATTGATATGGCTACAGAACTAAGCTTACTATATTGATATGGAAACAGAACCAAGCTTACTACATTGGTATGGATACAGAACCAGGCTTACTACATTGATATGGCTACAGAACCAAGCTTACTACATTGATATGGTAACAGAACCAAGCTTACTACATTGATATGGATGCATAACCAAGCTTACTACATTGATATAGTCACAGAACCAAGCTTACTACATTGATATGGATACAGAACCAAGTTTACTACATTGAGATAGTCACAGAACCACGCTTACTACATTGGTAAAGTCACAGAATGAAGCTTACTACATTGATATGGATACAGAACCAAACTTACTACATTGATATAGTCACAGAACCAAGCTTACTACATCAATATGGTAACAGAACTAAGCTTACTACATTGATATGGATACAAAACCAAGCTTACTACATTGATATGAATACAGAACCAAGCTTACTTCATTGATGAGGTAGCAGAACCAAGCTTACTACAATTATATGGTAACATAACCAAGCTTACTATATTGATATGGTTAGAGAACCAGGCTTACTACATTGATATGGATACAGAAACAAGCTTACTACATTGATATGGTAACAGAACGAAGCTTACTTCATTGATGAGGGAGCAGAACCAAGCTTACTACATTGATATGGTAACAGAACCAAGCTTACTACATTGATATGGATACAGAACCAGGCTTACTACATTGATATGGATACAGAACCAAGCTTACTACATTGATATGGATACAGAACCAAGCTTACTACATTGATAAAGTCACAGAATCAAGTTTACTACATTGATATGGATACAGAACCAAACTTACTACATTGATATAGTCACAGAACCAAGCTTACTACATTGGTATGGATACAGAACCAGGCTTACTACATTGATATGGCTACAGAACTAAGCTTACTATATTGATATGGAAACAGAACCAAGCTTACTACATTGGTATGGATACAGAACCAGGCTTACTACATTGATATGGCTACAGAACCAAGCTTACTACATTAATATGGTAACAGAACCAAGCTTACTACATTGATATGGATGCATAACCAAGCTTACTACATTGATATAGTCACAGAACCAAGCTTACTACATTGGTATGGATACAGAACCAAGCTTACTACATTGATATGGCTACAGAACCAAGCTTACTACATTGGTATGGATACAGAACCAAGCTTACTACATTGGTATGGATACAGAACCAAGCTTACTACATTGATATGGTGACAAAACCAAGCTTACTACATTGATATGGATACAGAACCAAGCTTACTACATTGATATGGATACATAACCAAGCTTACTACATTGATATGGTAACAGAACCAAGCTTACTACATTGATATGGTAACAGAACCAAGCTTACTACATTGATATGGATACAGAACCAAGCTTACTACATTGATATGGATACATAACCAAGCTTACTACATTGATATGGTAACAGAACCAAGCTTACTACATTGATATGGATATAGAACCAAGCTTACTGCATTGATATGGTAACAGAACCAGACGTAGATATATTTATTACCAATGCCTAAAAAGTTCAGCTGCTGATAAGAAGGGTTGATATGACCAAGATCTGTCGGGTCTAATAATCAGCCTATGCAGATATCATCCTTAGATATATAAGGCCCCAAGTACAGAAGTCATGTCAGTCAACTTGCCCAATATAGTAATTACTCAGCCCTGGCTACTTATCTCATTAGGGCCTTAAAGAAGTTTTGTCACTTCAGCAAATAGCATTTATCATGTAGGGAAAGTTAAAACAAAGCACTTACTAATGTATTTTTATTATCCATATTGCTTCCTTTGCTGGCAGGATTCATTTTTCCATCACATTATACACTGCTCATTTCCAAGGTTATGACCACTCTGCAATCCATCAGTGGTGGCCGTGCTTATACACTGTTGGAAAATGCACCGGCCTCTCTGGTGGCCGGCACCATGGGAGTTTACATAGGCTGGTGCTTTTTTTCTATAATGTGCAAACATGGCCACCGCTGTTGGATTGCAGTAAATCCAGCCAGCAAAAGAGGCAATATGGACAATCACAATACAATCTGAAATTAGCTGAGGGTAAGATCAGGAACAATGTCAGGAAATATTATTTCACTGAAAGAGTGGTTGAATATTGCAGCACACTTCCAGCAGATGTGGTTGGGAAATTTACAGTAAGTAAATTTAAACATACCAGGGAAAAACAGGTCTATCCTAAGATAAAAAATAGAAATAATATGAGGGGAGACTAGATGGACCATGTGGTCTTTTTCTGCTGTCAATCTTCTGTCTCTGTGTTTCTATGGGGCAACCCAGTATTCCTATGAAAATTATTTATCACCTACCTACAGGGTAGATGATAACTGTTGAATCACTGGGGGTCTGACCACTGGGGCCCCCAGCAAGCCCAGAGCAGAAATGAGAATGTGGAAGTGATGAGGCACCATGTACTTCAATCCAATATAAGTGAATTGGAGTAGCGGTCTGACTTTTAAACAGGGGATTTGGGGACTGACATTTTTGGGATTGCTGGAGGTCCCAGAGTTTGAAACCCCAGGTATCAAACACTAATAATCTATCATTTTGACAACTAATAAATTATTTTTAGGGAAACTAACCCCTTTAATAAAATCATCTTCTGCTCCTGATCAGCACAATACATAACAATCCCTTTTCTGGAACAGCAACCCTAAAATCCCCTAATGTGTAACATCTCCAAAACCTGGGCCCAGCCCATAAATCAGCCCTGCAAGAGTCATTGCAAAGACCTCCACCACCATTCCCTTCATCACTGTCCTATTAGCAGCCACTGGCTGGCAGCACTCAGTCACAATTGCAGCAGCTGGCCGGGCTGCTTGGAAGATGACCTGGAGTGGACACTGTGTGGTAGAGATGGCCAGTGCGTCTATTGTTCCAGTGGGCATGGGCAACAGAAGGGAGGTAGAGCTGAGTGGTGAGAGCCCCCAGCACCTCTCAGTTATTTCCCCCCCCACCGAACATCCTGACAGTGGCCAGTGATCAACACCAGGAGTCAGGTGGAAAAGGTCCTGGGATCATCAGTCTGGACCTACGTCTTGATGTGAGTAGTCCATGTGCTTGGTTTAGGACTGAGTGTGGTGACTTGAGATGCTTCACAGTCACAAAAGTTAGAGGGAATACTGCTTATGGTATATTTACACGGTTTAGACTCTAGATGGATTTTGGTGCGTATTTACGTGTGAAAATATGCTTGAAAACCTCAGTAAACCCATTATCCTATTGTTTTCAATGGTAATCTGCACTGAGAATGAGCAGCCATTTAAATATATAAAGAACAAGTTATACTGGATCTTTTTATTCCCATAAAACTATATATCAATCTGCTCAGCTCCTCCTGCTCTATAACATGCTATAACATTCTACCAGAGTGTACCTATTAGTGGCAGCTATAATACCCCTCATAAGTACTTCTTACAACACATGAGGAATACAACCATATTACCTCAACTAATACCAGCTCCAGTGTTGACCATGAATAATAGTACTCCCACCAATTCCATGTCACAAGCACCATAGCAACCATAGTGCCCCCTTCAGTTCTGTATCATAGACAGAGTGCCACTGTGTCCCCATACAGTGGCAGTTATAATATGCTCAGGAGTACTAACTACAATACCACCCCAATATAAAAACTGCCTCCATGTGTCAATACTTTTGTTTGTTGATACTGGAACTTTCTTCAGAACTGTGACTATGGTTGCTGGTCTATTTTCCACATGTTCCGATATATCATCGGCATATGGTATGGTACACAGTGGGTGAGATCCATCAATGCTTGCAATGTTCCTGGCCATACAACCTCAAAACTTTACCTACTTAGGGAGTATTTGTGCAAGCAGCATATTTTAGTTACTCTTCTACCTGATCCTAAAGAGAGTTGTTTGATCCCCTGCCCTGCACTGATCTGTATGTTGTGTATGATGAACCGCTTTAAAAGAGTTTCCTGAGACTAGGACTGAGACATATCCTCTCAATAGGTCATCGGTATCTGATCGGTGGTGGGGGGGGGTCGACACCCAGGTCCCCAGCCAATCACCTTTTAAGAAGGCACTGGCACTCCCAGTAGCGCCATAGCCTTCTCTCTGCTCACCAAGCTCAGCCCCATTAACTTCAATGGGGCTGTGCCTAGGCCATGTGACCGATGAACATGATGTCACAAGCAACTGATCGGTGACCGATGACCTATCCAGAGGATAGATCTTTAGTAGAAAAGTCTTGGAAAGCACCTTTAATATCATAGATTACATTTTGGCTGTTTAAAATGTTGAAAGAATATACACAGTAAATAATAATTTACCCGCAAAATCCCAAAATATCGTGCAATTTGTAGCCTTAGGTTAAGTTTACATTTTGCATCAAAAACTCGGTTTTGGGACTTGGAGACAGATTTCTTCAAAAATATCCTGCGTGCATGACTATTTTGTCTAGAAAATGATAGACTGCCAGATTGCATTATGGACAATGGGGTCCGTCTGGCGACGTTAGTTTTAGTTATGTACTGGATCTGTCACTTATGCATTGTTTGTTGTTCTGCTCTTATAACGAACCAGAACAATGGAAATCATTAGCATAAATGCGAATGGAGCTTAACTATGGGTGAAAGATTATAGAACTCTCTGGTTCACCTCCCATCAGGGGTGCTCTGCACTATTTTCTATATACTACTATACCTATCATTCCTTCTCGAGAATCTACTAACAGTTTGTCATCAAACGAGTTGCGAAACCACTTGTACTAATGCATGTTTCAGTTCACGTGTCAGGATTTTTCCATATCTTTCTGCAATAACACAAATGTATAAAATGTGTCCAAACACATAAAGAAAATCCTTGTAGGCACGTGTATATAAAGATGGGTCATTTGAGAATGCTCTGCTCACAAGTGCATTGTACGTGTTGCTTTTCTATGGACCGATATTTTATGCTGCATTATTCATTCATAGAAACAGTCATGGAATAATAATGCCTTGTCAACATTGCTTCCTCCACCAGTCCACTGACTGCTATGTTAGACTAGATATGGTTAAATGAAACATGTCAACATTCAATTCTGTGCACATGCAGTGTAAATCGCATTGATGTAGATGCAGCTGTCTATTTTCATATTCCCTATGCGTTATCATTCATAGGACTGCACGTGCATGGATGCTGCCTGCCCTCGCACACCCGTCCTCTCACCTTCTGTCTGCTAGCACAGCATTTCCTCCATCAGCCAGCACGCTGACCCCCAGCTATGTCTAACAAAAGAGAGTAGCCTGTACTTACAGAGCAGCAGCTCTTGCTCCCAGGGGCAGAGGAAGTCACACATCCAGTGGCGCAGAGCAGTGCTCAGGCAGCTGCACAGCTGGAGTAGTGACACTGCAGGATCCCAGCACTACATCCAGATTGTGTGGAACAGGCTCCTTCGGTGAAGCCCCTCATATCATTTTACCTTATAAGGAGACAAACGCATCCCACTCTCGCACTCTTTTACGCTGCTGCAGCTGGCATCCAACACTTTCTCTTTTCCAAAGGTTGTGGCTTTTTTCATTTTACAGATAAATGTCTTTGTTGGAATGTTTCCTGCAATCAGACTGACTTGCTTCCCTTCTAACCTACTTCATCAAATAGCTCGCAGTGAAATATCCCCTAGAACAGATTGTTCATCCAGCATCCCCATTAGCCGCCGGGTCAGCAGCCAGACCCTCGAGTACCTGTCAGTCATACGTCTCTAATAATAAAAGTAACATAAGGCATGAACGTAGCAAGTCCCTTTATAATATAACACAATATCATTTGATAATCATTAGACTACATTTATCATCAGTAAAGCAGAATGGAGGTGGTGTATCAATGAAGTAATGCACTTGAAAGGTGCGCCATAATTATACTGGACCCAAAATCCATCTCTTCGACATCATTATCAACACACCTAGAAAAGCCTAGACCTGCCCTACAATCCCCCTCATCTGACATTAGTTAAAGTATGTCGCAGACAGAACAAGTTTTGCCAACCCCGTCATGATAAAGAATGTGTAGTACAAAGACCCTATTGATACACGAGCGCCATTGCTGAGAGGTAGGATGAAGCCAGAGGTAATTACTGAACAAACATCTGGATTGCTCTCTCAGAAACCCTCCATTCTCGGGAAATGTCACCGCGACCCTGAAGTTTATCCTGGGCAGAAGGGAATGTGTAGCATTTAATACTGGTTTGAAATATCTCCGCCTAAACCTGCTATGTGGTTCGGGGTGAAACTAAGAAAATATAAAGAAGTAACAGAACATTATACCTTCTGAGTCCTTCACTTTGGCTGAAACCCCTGTCAAGGCTGAGAGTGAAAGAGTGGGAATTTATATTTCACTTATACAGATACGTGGACTCTTTCCACGCTTTGGGAGTCCAGTGGGCAGTCTTACTGACAGCTGTGTATATTCTGTATCTGCCAGGAGGCATAACTCCTAAGCCCAAAAAGAGCAGATGTGTAAATTCTAAATTATACTGAAACTTTTCCCACAAGTTGTTATATATCAATCTGCCCAGCTACTTCTGCTCTATAACCTATTACCTGCAGGATGGACTGTCGCATGTTCAATGTGGCATCCCAGCTTCAAAACCCCTTTTTTGCTTGAACTGCCCCCCAACCATAAAGTAATCAGAGAGATATTCGCAGCTGGGATCCCCAGCGATCAGTGATTGACCTTGTAGCAAGTGTTTAATTTCCCTGCAGCGCCACCACAGGGGAAATAAAGCACTGCACTGAGCTGTCTTTATAGTCCTCCAGAGGCAGATATGCAGTTTATAGCTATTCTTGCTAACTGATGAAGGACCAGACAACCCCGATAAAGAGCCATTAGACACATATGCAGTAAAATTCTAAGGAGGTGAAGAGAATCCAGAATACACATCTTTTACAGTACCACAGTCATAAAACAGATATGCCCTGTGGGTTTAAATAGCACGGTACAGCTACAAAGGAATATTTGCATGCAAGTGGGGAGATAATTTATTAAGCATGTTACTTTTCTCCAGTTCAGAGGAGCCGTGTTTCTCATCAGAGCCTTAGAGGAAGCCTGGCTCTTTGGTTATTTGTCATCTGTACAGAACACATAGCATTTTCTACTAAAGTGAAAAAATAAATAAAAAAAGACCAGTAAATTTAAGTCTCTGGTGTGCACAAGCTGTGAACATTTCTGTGCAGACATAGCAGCGTTTGACAAAGCTGGGTGACAACCATTATGACAACTTTCGCAGCCACCTTTCCCATAATCGAGAACTGCAGTTTTGCCTACTTATGTGGTGTTACAGAGAGATAGGTATACGACACTGCATCTGCATATATATTCATTCATTCATGCTGAATTTTTTGAGGATATGGGGTCTCAGTAGCAGAAAATGGGCAAGGGGTTCTCCAGGAATGATTTAAAATGGTCACTAGCAAAACCCGTCCTACAATGTTAAGGAGGACTGGTTGCCACCATTAGCAGAGCTGTCTGTGAGGGGGGGCTCACTACACCCTACACTGCTCTACAATAGATGGTAATGATGTGATCCTGCCTATGATATGCCATTATGGCTGACTAGCCTGACAGGAAAACTCCTCAATATGTAGTAGTATATGTGCCAGAGCGTAGTCTGTGGTGAGGCCTCGTCCCCTCACCCCGCTAGGCAGCTCTGCAAGTGGAGGCAACCAGTCCTGCTCACATTCTTAGACAGGTTTTCGGCAGCCATTTTAAACAATTCCCAGAGAATTCATTTTAAAGCGTTTCTCCTGGAAAAGATCATGATGATTTATCCTCAGGAGAGGTCATCATTATCACATCAGCCGAGGTCTGAGTCCCAGCACCTCCACTGCCGATCGGCTGTTTCAGAGAGCCGCTGCACTCACCAGAGCTATGGTGAGTGATGCAGGTTTCCAAGGACAGCGCAGTACAATGTATAGTGGCAGTGCTTGGTATTGCAGCTCAGCACCATTGACGTGAATGGGGCTGAGCTGCAGCTAGGACTTGTGACAGATGTACAGTGATGTCACTAGCCTAGGAAGAGGTTGTGGTGCTCTGGGCCTCTTCTAACAGCTGATCAGTGGGGGTCCTGGGTGTCGCACCCCTGCAAATGTGATCCTGAGGAAAAGTCATAAATATATTTTCCTGGATAAGTCCTTTAAGGAGCTGAGAATCAGCATGCAAATTAGAAGAGCAGACACATAAACCCCAGACAGAGAAGAGCAGTGGTGAACAGGATGCTGGGCAGGGAAGCCCAGAACAGCGGAGTAGCGTGCAGAGGTGCTCGCGATAGTGGTCTCAGGGATAGCAGCCGCGAGTAATGATTAGGACACTTACAACCCAAAAGATGGGCTTCATATAACATATATTTGCAATATATGTCAAACTTGAATATTTAGTTCAATAAATGTAGTCTGCAATGTCTCCCATTATGTGACAATTGGCTATAATATTACATGTTAGTTATTGCTGCCCAACAACAGCAGCAATCCATTTCTTCTGTGCATATTTTATACTTAAGGGGTTATGCAGTGTCATAATATCTATGACAGAAAATCAGAAGGTTAGGGGTCCGCCTCCAGGCTCCCCAGACAATCAACTGTTTGAAAAGACCACAGCGCTGGAGACCATAGCAGCTTCAATATTTACCTGCACGCTGTCTAGAATATAGTGCAGGTGCGGTGTTATTGCAGCTTCTTCTCCCATTCACACTGCACCATCACTACAATCTAGACAGTGGGCAGGTAAACACTGAGGAGGATGCAGCACTCTCACAAGCCCTGCACCCTCTTCAAACAGCTGATCAGCAGGGGTGCTGGGAGTCAGACCCCAGCTAAACTGATATTGATGACCTATCCTGGAGAAGCCGAGAAGAGCAGATGGAACCCAAAGGTGCAGAACGCTCTGAAAACTGCTGCTGCACGATCAGTATCGGACTGGCCACCAGAGTACCAGAGAATCCTATGAGAGGCTCAGACCCTCATACCATAGTGGGCCCCAAAGGTCTAGGAGAAAATTAAAACATTCAGAGCTGCCTTTGTAGCCAATCACTTGCCATTAGGGCCCATTTCTTTCAATCGAAATGAATCAAAACATTTATTGATGATATAGCAGTTGGTCCCCTAGAATAATTTCCAGTGATGAGGCCAAGGAACCCCAATGTGACACTGTGCATGATGGTAGTTTAACCAAAGGGTTAAGTCCCCTTTAATTTTATCTCAGAATAGCTTTGAGAGGGATTCTACAGTCAAATGCCATAAATGGCAAATTTGCCAAATGCATTCATACATATGCAGCGATCGGGTCCGCAGGGGCAACACGTGAGGCACAGTGGACCGATGGGGTAGTAGTTGATTTGCTTAAAGTTAGCAGAGCCTCCCTGGGCCGGCGTGCAGTAATAGGAAGGACAGCACCAATTCTTTTGGGGAACTCTTTGTTTGTCCAGGGAATCCTGCCAGATGGTGTTTGAGGTGCCCTGAGTGGAATGGGTTTTTGTTAAGGTCTCTTGGCAGCAGGGTCCCTGGTGTTCGTGACGCCAGCACCGTTAGGTGCAAAAGAAAAGTAAATAACTGAGTCCAGACGTTGTGCGAAATTTAATAGCATCTTTACTTTCAATAAATGCTTCTCCAACAGTTTCAGGCTTTGTCCCGGTTCCAGCAGGCGTTAGCATTAACTCTGGCAGGCAAACATACTCGACCCTGCTACATCTGGAATTTTTGCTTCTTACTTTATGCTGCAACTTCTCTCTTTGTAGTCTGACTCTAGATTAATCCAGGGAACTTTTCCTCCTGGCTGATGAGGCTCCAGGCTACGGCCTCCATATCCAGCAGAGCTGAAGGTACTCTAGCTGGCTTAGACAGTACACATCCTGCAGGGACGTGGACCTGCTTTCTCCCTTGGCAGGGGGGAACTCTCAACTGACTCTAACTAGTCTCCTCCTCTCTTTCGAGAGAGGGTTTAGAATGGAAAGAAGGGTTCCATCCTCTGCAAAATTAGCACTGCCATGTTTGCTGCCACCTCTGGTGAACCAGGTACATTACATCTGAACATAACAGTTACAAGAAATAGATATGCACATTGTGACCGACCTGCAATAAATACATACGATGACATGGAATTAGACCATAGGAGACAGTTGCAGGGTGCAGGAGTGGTAATGGCACTCCGGGTCATTACACATATAATGCTGTTACAGGGTAAACCTGGGTAACCAACACATAAGAATCTGATCATCATCAATTCTTAGCCTGTGTGACAGAGTACAATGCCAAAGTTAGCGCAGATTTACTAATACTAATAGTCAGAATTAAAACTGTGCCAGATTTATCACAGCGCTTGATGCTGGATGACAAATCTTGCACATCTTTAGACTATCCAGTCTAACTTTATACCTCCCATTTGTTGGCTTAGTTTACTTACAAAAGCACCACATTTTGGAGCATTGTTTGGCACATAGAGGGAGATTTATTATCTCTTTATGCCATGGTTTTAGGATTAAAAAGTCGCAAATCCAGATTTTGAGACTTTTTACATGCAAATCTAGTTGTAATTGGCGTTCTTACACTGCTGTCTCCTGTTTCTGAAAAGGGGGCATGGCGAGCATGATGCTTGGACAGAGCCATCGGCCCTGGCACATTTATCAGCACTTATGCCAGAAACTGGCATAAATGATGACTGAGATCTACGCCAGCTAAAAGGTAAAGAAAAAAAGGGGGTCAATCAGCACATCCCAGTGCGCAGGCGCACGTTGTCATGGCTGAAAACACAACATAGAACAAAACATACAATGCAACAGCACTCTGCAAACCAAATAAAGTACAAAAATGAATTATATTGCTTATGCTATGCTTATAAATTAGAGATGCTTGGCAAATCATTTTGTACAAAATTATTTGAGCCCGTCTGCCACACGTCAAGGCGATCTCTGTAAGACTGGAACCTAACACTAAGTTCAACCTGTTAAGTGCTATGACAGTGACCATGAAGTTCAGGGGTTGTAGGTTCCGCCTACATGCTGGACTACAAGTACCAACATGCATGCTGATCCCCTTTTTTTTGCGTTTGTGCTGGAGGTGTGGCTGACTCTCCTTTTGGTTGTGCACTCCTGGTCAGCCTGTTTGCTTCATAGCCTGATTTAAATTAGCATGAGTGTGAGGAATATGAATTAATATTTACTGTCAGCCATGTCCTCACACACACCATTTGCTGACAGATAGCAGAGGTAGTGAACTCCACAGGAGGGCCCTGCTTCAAAGCCCCAGCCATCTGATTGTCAGCTAGCCAGGAAGAAAGCCCCAGGGGTCCAGGCTTCAAGGAGGCCCCAGGTGGAGAATGTCACACCTCAATCAGCCAGTTTGGAGGCAAGCTAAATCCTGCAGGAAAACCCCCCAGCAGGAGGTATCAGCCCTTGCCAGGATCAATGACACCTTCCAGACATGTTGGCACCTATATTTCATAAGGAATTATGAATCGCCCGGCCATCGCAGGTGCAAACCAGATACATATTTGTGTCCCGATGGCCACGATGTACGTGCCCATGGTCTTTGTTTGATGGGGCAATGCCAGGGAAAGTAGATATCCATATCTCCCCACAGAAACCAAATACCGGTACCATGTTTGGACTCTAGATGTAGCCGGAACCCAGGCGCATCAATTTGGCCTGGAACCATGTTTGTGTGACATTCTGGTCTGGGGCTATGAGCCCTAAGGGGCTTTATGGGTCATTTGCTCCCAGCACCAAAGAAGGAGGGGTGGACCCTACCCATAGGCGGGGAGGGGAGCGGCCAGCTACAGGTCATAAGCCCATGCAAGCCAGAGGGCGGTGTCTTTTCTGAAGGGGGTCACATCGTGCCAATGTGTTTGGAGAGACCAGGAACCAGCTGACCTCACTGCCCCCACGTGACTGCAGCCAAGGACTATTCCACCCTTATGACCCAAAGGAACTTCCATTTACCCGGTAACTGACTTTTACTGTGCTTAACCCTGTTGTACCCATATAACCTGTATCTGTAACCTCAGACTACTGTATATATTCTCTGTGTATATTGTGTTATATCTAGTGTGCCCTTACGGCGATTAAATATATAATTTAATCTTGTGCTGTCTTGTTTCTCGATCACGAATCCCCGCGTCCGTATTTTGGCCTAGTTATAAGCTACCGCGGGTTGGTTTCTCACACTATATAATCCCGTTAGCGGACCGGGTTTCTATCAAACGAGAGCTGGTGGCAGATACCCCGGCTGAGACAGCGCTGTTTTCACTGCGGCAGTGAAAAGGCTCTCTCAGCTTGTTACAAACGCAAAAACACAAATGCAATCGCACTCTGCAACCAGCACTCTGCCCTGCCTTTATGCTGGATGTTGAATAAGGCATTGGTGTACATTTTGGCCAAAGCGTAATAAGCCACTCACCACGTCAAGGTCGCCTCCATGAGTGGTCCCTAACACTAGTTCCTACCTGTTATGGGCCATGACAGCCACACAAAGTCCAGGGAGCGCAGGCACAGCATGCACGCCAAGCACACTCTGCTTTTAACCCCATCCGGTGCCATTACAGCTTGTTGCCTCTCTGGGCCCGAATGTACAGGAGGTGTATTGGAAACTGTACCAAGCTGACCTTACCTGCTCCTCTGGAGGGCGTAACGTCACGTTTTTGGTAACCCGTGACCATACCGCTTCTCGTGAGCTCGACGTAGGCGACGTCAAGCGGGCATGAGGTGTGGTATTTGTCACAATGAGTATAAAGCTTAGTTTGCTTAGCATGCATGTTGGTACTTGTAGTCCAGCATGCAGGCAGAACCTACAACCCCTGAACTTCATGGTCGCTGTCATGGCATTTAACAGGTTGAACTTAGTGTTAGGTTCCCATCTTTCAGAGATCAATTTGACGTGCGGCAGACGGGCTCAAATAATTTTGTACAAAATGATTTGCCAAGCATCTCTAATTTATAAGCATAGCATAAGCAATATAATTAATTTTTGTACTTTATTTGGTTTGCAGAGTGCTGTTGGATTGTATGTTTTGTTCTGTGTTGTGTTTTCAGCCATAGCAACGTGCGCCTGCGCACTGGGATGTGCTGACTGACCCCCTTTTTTCTTTGCGTTTCTGCAGGAGGTGTGGCTGACTCTCTTATTTGGTCGTGCACTCCTGGTCAGCCTGTTTGCCTCATAGGCTGATTTTAATTGGCATGAGTATAAAGCTTAGTTAGCTCAGCATGCATGTTGGTACTTGTGGTCCAGCATGCAGGCGGAACCTACAACCCCTGAACTTCATGGTCGCTGTCATGGCACTTAACAGGTTGAACTTAGTGTTAGGTTCCTGTCTTACGGAGATCACCTTGACGTGTGGCAGACGGGCTCAAATAATTTTGTACAAAATGATTTGCCAAGCATCTCCAATTTATAAGCATGATAAAAATGTTTTACTTTATTTGGTTTGCAGAGTGCTGTTGCATTGTATGTTTTGTTCTATGCCAGCTAAAAGGTAGTAGATTTCAGTCTGACACATGGACTGCATGGACTTGTTGTAAATGAAATGCCTCCTCCGGCAGCGCAAGGCCAATCAAGACTGGTGCAGCACACGCTAGTCTTGATAAATCGTGGCAATAGTGCCATGAAGCATCAGAAATGGTGCGTTTTTTTGTCCTTGACTTTGGATTATACTGTATTTTATATGCTTCAATAAAGATGGATTTGATTTAGAAGATCGCTGGAACTTGTTTCTTCTCTTATTTAAATAGTGTCACAAAGCCATGCCTCCTTGGCTACGCCATGCTTCTTGTTGAATGAGATGAAGAAAATGTTCAAATGTTCTAAAACGGTTAATAAATGTGGTGCAGGACATGTATGTCCGTTTTTTTGTAGCAAATTGCACCAAAGGTTTGGTACATTTTCAACAGAACATTTGCCCCAGTATGTTATACTCTAAAATTAGAACAATTAGACAATACTAGAAATTGACTGAGGATGAACCTGTACCTGATGTTGATGATCTAGTAGGCAATGTGCATGGTCTTTCCTAGCACAAACGTGTAAATTTAAGTGTAATTAAACATACCGCTCATATACAGAGATGATTTACTACACAAAACTATGGAAAGTAATCTACGCATTGCATAGCTCATAGGGCATAGTAGATCAAGCGTACATATATTAAGCTCCACACACGACCGAGGGCGGATTATGACCCAAAACTGAATAGAACTCAAGAGATTATAAAATATAGAATAGCACATCTTGTACTACTAATTCCTTTAACCTATGCACAAGAGAAAGATCTTTTCAGCAGACAGTATATGGAGGAAACAGACCTCAGATATGGTCCTATAAAATTGTTTTAGAAGTGTCCATATCCAAATTCCTGCCTAATAGTACAAACACGTATTTTAATATTTTAAAATTTAAGGTGGAAGATTTTTCATTGTCGTGGATCAATTTATATCCTGTGAAAAATAGTGCAAATTTGGTTCCACTCATCTCTTTATGACACCTCTTGTAGGGTGTTTCATTTTTCCAAAGATGTGATTTTCTTATGACTTTGCTTACGCCCCGAGTCTCAGTGATGATAAAAGATATATATGCCAAATTTCAAGAAGATTGGATAATATTTAGGGGTTGCACACATTGATTATTTTTATTACTACTCTCACTCCTGTACCTAGGAGGTTGGTCTAAAAACCACTTCATTTTTTAGGATCCCAGGGGCTCTGCATCAAGCAAGGTGGATGGCAAAGGCAATATATGAACTTAAAATTGTCCTCTTCACTAAACAGTTGAATATTCCTCAACGAGAATTGAAAGGAATGAAATGGGTTGCACATTTTGTCAGCCTAATATATGTTCGCTTTTTACAGAGGCAATTGTAGGTCGATGGGCTCCAAAGAATGATTTGTATTTGCTACAGCTTCTGAGCACTTACCCAGATGCAGACATCAAAAAAAGTGCTCTCACAGTTGCTAAGAGACACCTTTGGTATCTGTCAGAAACAAACGTAGGATTGGCTTTTTTGGACCAACGTATTACTCAGGCTGTTAAGGAAAATATGACTAAAAATTTTGAAACAAAACCTGCAAAGACAAAGGAAGTGAAACAATTAGAGGGTAAAACCCTAGTTTTTGAAGGATAAGACCTGAGCCATTTCGTTACTAATAAAACAAAGACGTTCTTTGAATTGTTTGGGATCCACGACGTGACAGAATACTGCAGTGATTCTCTAAGAAGCCATGTGAACGCTCTTAAGGTGGTCAATGATACCACAGAAAGAGGAATTGCTCTGATAAAAAAGTTTAACCAAACGATCAGGGACGAACAACAAAAACAATTCTTGTTAAGAGTAGTCGAGCATCACAGAAAAGTCGTCACCAAACTAACAAAAGAAGGGATTGCATCGGTCAAAGTTGATTAATATAACACATGTTTTGCCTATCATACTACCTATTAATCTTAGTGTCTAGTTTTAATAATTTTTTAAGTTTGTGATTTCTAGTTTTCCCAATAAAAGTAATTAACATTGAAAAATCTTATTTTTTGCCTACTTTTACAAAACTAATCAAAGTTTGCAACCTCTAAATATTATCCAATCTTCTATAAATTTGACATATATATCTTTTACATCACTGAGACTCGGGGCGTAAGCAAAGTCTGCAAAAATTCTACATTTTATTTTTTTCCATTACAAAATGAAACACCCTAACCTCCTGGCTGGCCTTCAATAGCCCGAATATCTTGTACAGGATCCTCTTAGCTACACCTTTTTGTAGACACTTTTTGAAATTGTAAAGGTAGATGTAACAAGTGTCGATAACACATCTTACATTCGGTGCAGGCCATGTACCCAATTTATTTGACACAGTTTGCTACACATTTCTGTCACATGTTGCTTGGTAAATCTCCCCCTATATATTTTAAAAGAGAAGATACCACAAGAGCATCTTACCTGCTACGTGTTGGGTCCGTTCTTCAGAGAAAGTAAGAAGCAGTGAGCAACAGAGGTGACCACCCCAGATCTTTGTTTGCCTGGATTAGTCAGACAATGGCATTGGTTACTAATATGAAATGTTCCTGCCTGTTGAGCTATTAATACTGTATCTACTGTCTAAAGATAACGACTGCAACATCTCAGCTTCAGCATCCTTTTAAGGCATCAACATGCAAGACTTTTGAAGGGATGCGACTCTGTGATCAAGAAATCCTTAGCTACATTCAGTGGAGATAGCTTCAAACATATTTTAATTGTATAACGTATAAGCACACTGTAAACATGGTAAGGTCATGATACACAATCAGAGCAGCTTACAATATACAACCAGGACTAACTAGCAGCCTTAGGCTACTTTCACAATGGCGGCACTACGATCTGGCTGCTTGTTCCGGCAAACAATGCAGCAAGCAATGATCTGTGTCCGGACTATTTTCTGCATTTTTGCCAAAATACAACAGCATCTCTGCCGGACCCCATTATACTTAATAGGGCATGCGGGCATTCTGGGTGCATCCAGCAGTGCTGGATCCATAGAATTCCGGGAGGCTGTTTTCTGCCGAAACAGCCTGCCAGAATTCATGCCGCAGGTGTGAAAGTAACCTTAGTTATCTAGCATCTTTTTTAGTTTTCTTATGGACTCATAGGAATTGATTTCAGACCTAAGGGCATATTTATCATGTTTTTTAACCCAATAATATTTGACTTGTTACTTCCCTTTGCAACTAATGCAGACAGAAATTAAAAAGGAATTTTACTGGAAAAAAAGAATTGTGTCCTCCAGTCACCCTCCTATCAAAAACGAAGGTTGACTTTAAAGGGCATCTGTCAGCAGCTTAGTACCTATGAAAATGGCTGACCTGTTGCATGTGCGTTTGGCAGCTAGAGGCATCTGTGTGGGTCCCATGTGCCCTGCTGATGTTTTAATATATGCAAATGAACCTCTAGCAACAGGGGAGTTGCCATTGCACCTATAGGCTCTGCTCTCTCTCTCTGCAACTGCCGTGCTCTCTCCACTTTGATTGATAGGGCCAGGCAGCGAAAACATCATCATGTCAGGCCCTGTTAATCAAAGTGGAGAGGACGTGGCAGTTGCAGAGGGGGCAGAGCCCTCATTGCTCCTAGAGGATCATTTGCATATAATAAAACATAATTTTTCTCAGCAGTGCGGGCATATATGAGCATGGGATTAACACAGATGCCTTCAGCTGCCAAGTGCACATGTAACAGGTCAATCTATTGACAGATGCCCTCTTAACTAGAGTTGAGTGAATCAGTTCTATAGAATCTGAATTGTAGGTGATTCAATTCAGGAGAATTTAGAGAAAAATAGGGAGGAAAGGAGAGAGACCAAATAAACTCTGCACGAGTCTGCATGATAGCTTACTAAAGGTGTCTTCACACTGGAGCCAAGAAGTGGATCCAGTAAGAATGAGAAGTATAAGTCCTTCCTTTATAGTTTACATTTTTCTTGAATCCACTGGTGTTTTTTTATGAGGGTTTAGTCAGACTGATCCTTATACTTTAAAGTGACCCCTTTGGATTTTTTACTACGCACATTGCTTCTCCTGTGCAGGAACTGCAACTAAGCCCCAACTGTGACCAGCACTGTGATCCCTTCTTCTGGAGTTTGGTGGGGGTCTCAGGAGTTTGACTCAATCTAAGGCTCCATTCACACATCCGCAATTCTGTTCCGCATTTTGCGGAACGGAATTGCAGATCCATTCATTTCTATGGGGCCGCACGATGTGCTGCCCGGATCTGGAATTGCGGATCCGCACTTCCGGGTCCGCAATTCCGTTTCCGAAAAAAATAGAACATGTCCTATTCTTGTCCGCAATTGCGGACAAGATTAGGCATTTTCTATTAAGTGCCGGCAATGTGCAGTCCGCAAAATGCGGAACGCACATTGCCAGTGTCCGTGTTTTGGAGATCCGCAAAACACTTACGGACGTGTGAATGGACCCTAAACCAGATTCTTCAGTTGTGCAAGACCATGAGGAATAGTATTGAGAAATCCAGCACTTGTTTTTTTTTTGGTTTTTTTAATGTAATGACCTAAATCATTATTTTCAGACTTCTATGCATGATTTGTTACAAAAGGTGTCTTCACAAGTGCTACTGGAGCCAAAAACCAGAAGTGGATCCAGCAAGAAAGAGAAATATAAGTCCTTCTCTTATATTTTTTAGTCTTCTCGAATCCACTCCAGTCTTTAGTTTAAAAAACTGCAACAAAAACTGTTTTTTGTTTTTTTTTAGGAGAATTTAGTCAGACTGATGCCTACACTTTATAAGGCAAAGTGGCCCCTTTGATTCTTCTGGGAATAGTGGGAGTCTCAGCAGTTTTAATATAAACCAGATTCTTCAGTTCAGCAAGAAAATCCAACACTTGTCTCTTTAAATGTAATGACATAAACCATTATTTCCATACTTCCATGATTTGGATCGGTATTTGTACATTATAATATCTGGCCAGGCTCCTGGAGTCAATGTGTAAGTCACATGTGAAAAATACAAAGTACTTGCAAATAAACAGAATTTTTGGATGTGCAGGGATGCTATAAAACTGATCACTGGATATTTTATTGTCACATTGCATTGTTGTGTAAGACTAGATGACGTCAATGTTTTTATTTTAGGAGCACTATAATCCAGTTCACATGGGAGGGTCATAGTTTTGTCAATTATTTTTATACAACAGCAGACTATTATGTGATGTCTGATCAAACACGTATGATAAATTTGTTTCATGGAATAAACTACCAGTAATTAATACATATCCTCTATTCCCTGATTCAAGTAAATGAATCTCTATGAAATTTTGCCTTGGCAGCACAGATCGAGAGCATCTGTCAGCATGATCAACCCTATTAAACCAGGCATATTGACTGGTAGGGTTGATCATGCTGGGTAAAATGATACCTTTCTTTTGTCTGTAGGATGAACTGATACAGAGAAATCTTTCTTTTTATATTTAGGCAATTTCAAGCACCAAGGGGCTGGCTGGAATCCTTGGAGCACCGCTAATGAAATACCCATGTGCTCTGTGCGCTCCCCCCTACTTTGATTGACAGTGTTAGACAGGGCTGTAAGTTGGCACTTGTGCACTCAATCTGCTGCTATTGCCCAAGCAGCGCAGATTCAGACTGCGCATGCACCAAGCATATCGTTCCACCCAGAAGTAGAGGCGCCGGCGGCTTCACTGAGAGCGGAGGAGAGAGTGCGAGCATGTAACTCTTGACGTATAACATATCCATCTCAAAAGGGGAATGTATGGTATCCCTTTTTCTATATTAGCTTCTAATTTCATCCAGTAGGGTGCCTCTAAACTTTGCTCAGGGAGATTCCTGTTGGATTTTTTTTTATATTTGGAGAATATCCTTGTCCCTTCTAATAGCATTATTTATTTTAGTTGTATGGTGATTTATTGGACAGATTGACACATGGATTAGTAGAATAGGTAAAGAGTGTAAGACCACACGGACCACTGAGGATATCTGGATGCCTATGTGCAATGATGCTCCCTTCTACTGTATCAGTCCAGGAAAAACAGATGTAGCTACAGCATCCACGTTCAATGGTCCATCTTTATTAAGCCAACAATGTCTTGCACACGACCGTATGGCTTTTTCAGTATTTTCCGGTCTGTTTTTAATGGATCCGTGTTTCCATTATTTTTTTTTTGTTTCAGTAGTGTTTCCGCTTCCGTTCCGTTTTTCCGTTTGGTTTCCGTTTGTGATCCGTTAATATGCTCATTAAATGGTAAAAGGGGTCTCTCTTGTGCAGGCTAGTTTCACACTAGCGGCAAGGGACTCTGACAGGCTGTTCCGGCAGGTGAACAGCCTGTCGGATCCGTGCTGCCGCTAGTGCATGCGTGCCCCCAGACTACCGCTCCGGCCCCAATGACTATAATGGGGGCGGGGCGGAGTTCTGGTGGCAGTACGGTAGCACATGCCGAGAGGCGACCAGAATAAAAGTACGACATGATGTGCTTTTATTCTGGTCGCCTCTCGGCATGTGCTGCCCTGCTGTCGCCGGAACTTCGCCCCGCCCCCATTATAGTCAATGGGGCCGGAGCGGTAGTCCGGGGGCACGCATGCACTAGCGGCAGCACGGATCCGACAGGCTGTTCACCCGCCGGAACAGCCTGTCAGAGTCTCTTGCCGCTTGTGTGAAACTAGCCTTAGTGAGTGTGATAGAGAGGTACTTTATTGTTTTATATGTACTGTGCACATGTTCTCAGCATGCATTTGTTTAGGAAGTACCATACGAATATGAGTCTATTGTAAGTGTCTTTCCTTTTACCACTGTTCTAATATCAGCTCAGTTGTACAGAACAAACAAACCGCTAGGTTTGGTATTTATTCTGAACATCATATTTCTCAATGTATTTACACCAGACAACAGGCATATACACTGAAAAATCTCCTGCTTTACTTCACATATTACACAGAGGTGTAGCTAGGCTTTCCAGCACCTCGCCCAACTTTATTAGATCAGAAAGAGGAACAATATAAAAGAGACAATATCAGGGGCACGTGTAGGGCGCTGCAGCATTTTTTTATACTAAGCCATACCTCTAACTCAGCTTAATGCATAACTATTCTCACCCAATCCCACCCAGTCTCCTTAGGGCTATTAAGCTTAAGGTAACTTTTATTAATATCCTTACAAATATTTTTACGGCTGTTTTAGGAGTAAAAAAAGGCGCAAGACCCCTTTTTGTAACTATTTAGTGGCTAGTGTGTGACGGGGGCTGGGACTCCGGTCCTGACACATTTACTATCTTTTATGCCTGAAACGGGTGTCGTTCTGCCCAGCAGGGTTAGGAAAAACCATTACAGATCACCTTTTTCTTTCGTTTTGATGTTTCTGTAGTGATTATTGTGGTTACAGCAGTATCTAGCGGTGTTAAATTGTATTACAATTCTTTTTTACAAAGACTGCTGCATTGTAGGTGGTGCAAAGCATTGTGGGAGTGCAAAGCATCCTGGGAAAGAGAAGTCTCCAGGACACAGTACAGAACTGTCCTATGCATGTCTCCTTCTTAAACTCCACCATCCTGGTAGAAGCATATCTGGTGAGAGATCTATCTTTGTTTCAGGGACATTTTGTTATGCAGAGCTGTTCAGCTAGTTATAATTGTTACTCAGGGAAGTTGTTATACCTGTTAGGTGTTAGACATGAAGTTCTATGTTAGACATCCATTTTACCATGTGCTTCAGTGTTATGCAAATGTTACAGTGCATGCTATGCTATATACTTATTCATGTTATTTGTATCCTTATAGTTGTACTAATTAATCAATCGATCAAATTATCCTGTTTTGCCAATAAACAAGTTAAACTACAAAGAACAGTCCTCTCATTTGGAAGACAGGCATGGTTCATGCTGAATGTCAGACTGCACACTGTGTGAACGTGTATGAAGACAGAACAGGTCCACATAATTCATAAATTAGGCTAATCCTTCGGCAGCGCAGAGGAGAAACAAAGAGTGATGGAAAAACCCACCAGTAACATTTATTTTGGGGGCCCACTGTACGGATACATTCAAATATTACCTGCTCACACAACAGCAAGATGATACCAGATGATTGAATATGGGGATCCCAGCAGCAACTTTGAAAAGGTAGGTCCTGGGGGATAGAGGATACTGGCAGCTTTCCTCTATACCTAGAAGTCATCTCAGCTCTGATCGTGTCTAAAATAATAAACTGGGGAGTTTCTTTAATAAGCCATCAAGTTTTCTGTATGAATATAGGCTGGTTGAGGCGCTGTACATTAAATATATTGTATGTATGTAGTGCAGTAAGTCTACTGTGTTATGTGCCACTTGTGCAGGGGGTGGGAGACTAGGGGCCCACCTTGCTCAGGGGCCCACCGGGAGATTCGCCTGTACCCCTGTGGGCCAGTCCGTGCCTGACCCCCAATATGTACACCTGATCATAGGGTACCTGGTGGTACCAATACACACTTTGATAAATGAAAGAACCAACTTGTCCTACCACATCCAGGGTGTCGCTAGTGTGTCAGTGTCATGTCCGCTGAATCCGCAACAAGGTCTCTTTGGTGACAGAGCAAAAAGAATATTGACCTAAGGAAGGGATGGTACTGTCCCTGTTAAATCCCCAGCAGAGGGCGCTGTGCTGGCCCTGTAAGACCGAGCAATCCCAATGTATAACAGGGCAATCTAGGGCATTGCTTTGCTCTTAGTACTAACACTGGCCCTGTAAAACCGAGTAATCCCAATGTATAACAGGGTAATCTAGGGCATTGCTTTGATCTTAGTGCTACCACACAGTACTAATGCCCACATTGTGCCCCCTCACAGTTTGCCCCCTCACAGTAATAATGCCCACATTGTGCCACCTCCCAGTAGTAATGCCCACACTGGGCCCTATCACAATAGTAATGCTCACATTGTGCCTATGTCATATTAATAAAGTCCACATAGTGGCTCCTTCACAGTAATTATAACCACATTGTGCCTCTCACATTAGTAATGCCCACATTGTGCCCCCTCACAGTAGTTATGTCCATACTATGCCTCCTTCACAGTAGTGATGCCCACATTGTGCCACCTCACAGTAATTGTGCCCCCCTCACAGTAGTAATGCCCACATTGTAGCCCCTCACAGTGGTTATGCCCACATGGCGGCCCCTGACAGTAGTAATACCCACATTTTGCCCTCCTCACAGTAGTAATACCAACATTGCGTCCCTCAAAGTAGTAATGCCCACATGGTACCCCCTCACAGTTAAAATACCCACATTGTGCCCCCCTCACTGTAGTTTGTCTCTTTCAGTAGTGCCCTCTACCAGCTCCATTAATAAAGTTTAAAACAAAAAACACTGAATACTCATCTGTTTCCCTGATGATCGGGTACATTCAGTGTTCCCCAGCAGCAACATGATGCAGGCAAACACACACTGCGCTGCTGGGCTGTGGAGGTGGCCATTTTCCGGTCCTCTCACAGAACCCAGAATCGCGATGTGTGCACTGCGGGGAGCAGCGAAGCTGAGCTGAGCGGTGAAGCGGACAGCTCCCTGCTTCACCATTTAACTGCCCAGGCACGGCCACAATCCCCTGCACCCAGGGCACGTGCCAGCTCGCCCTGCTTGGCTATTACCAGAAGTCCCATAGAAATGAATGGGAAGCACACTGCGCAAGCGCAGCCTCCACTCCCTTCACTTCTATAGGGCTGATGCAAATAGCCTAGCCAGCGCTCAGCTATTTTCAGTTCCAAAGAAATTAATGGAACACAGTCTGCTCTCCTTCTCTTGCAGGCTCTATTTTGGACATCTGGGACCCGCACCTATCAGACATTGAGGGCATATCCTAGTGATGACACAACCCTTTTTAAGGCCAATGCCCTATTGTATGTAGTACTGTAGGTGACTGTTTCATATATGAATGGGGCTTGCAGAATGCTGAAACATTTACATGTATGTAAAGGGGTTTACAGTCACAAGGATTGTTTAAACAAATGTGCCTTGTGTGAATATAGCCTCACAGCGTTCCCACAATACTACAAAGGGTTAGGTTAGTGTCAGGATAAATGTCCATACCCAGAATTATCACCTGTGATATGAGGCATTAGCGTTCAACCACTTCAACTACTTTAGCTTAGAAAGGTGTTAATAGCAAGAGCACTCCATGATATATTACATCGGTGGTGAAATGCTGATAAATGGTTCCCTGGTGCAATCTATATATAGGAGCCCGGGCTGGAGTTTGCTTTTCAGGATAATCCCTTTATAGCACTACAAAGCACACATTCATCACTTCTGTTGGCACGTGATGATTAAGTGGCACCAAATTTTGATTTTTTTTTTCATCATAATATATTTATAATCTGCTTGCAATTTTCCAAAACCAAATTCCTTTCTTAGCTAAAACTGACCACATAGAAGAATGCTCACGATGACCAAGTCATAGCAATGAAGGCGATGATTGAGTGTCTGCTTCTTACTTTCAACAGTCCACAAAATGTCTCTTTAGGCCAGTCAATGTGCTCTTTGGCAAACTGTAACCTTTTCAGCACATGTTTTTTTTTCAACAGTGGGACTTTGCGGGGGCTTCTTGCAGATAGCTTGGCTTCACATAGGCGTCTTCTAATTGTAACAGTGCTCACAGGTAACTTTAGACCTTCTTTGATCTTCCTGGAGCTGATTGTTGGCTGAATCCTTGCCATTTTGGCTATTCTTCTATCCATTTGAATGGTGGTTTTTCGCTTTCTTCCACGTCCTTCAGGTTTTGGTTGCCATTTTAAAGCATTTGCGATCATTTTAGCTGAGCAGCCTATCATTTTCTGCACTTCTTTATATGTTTTCCCCTCTACAATCAACTTTTTATTCAAGGTACGCTGTTCTTCGGAACAATGTCTGGAATGACCCATTTTCCTCAGAATTTCAGAGAGAAATGCACTGTAACCAACATGTGCAACATTTGCTGCCTTCCTTCCTTAAATAAGGGCAATAATTGCCACCTGTTTTTCAAAGAATTAATGACCTCACTCATTGAATTTCATACTGCTATTATTTTGAACATGTCCCTTTAAATTAGTGATTCAATTACAAAGAATCAGCAGCATGCATGTCATGACTGTTGGGTCTGTTGGATTTCTATTACTCTACTACACCTGCTAGTAAATTATTTGCCATGTATAAAAATAATTTCTACAAAAAACGGGATTGATCAGGTTACTGATGTCTGACTGCTATTATTTTGAACACAACTGTATGTCATATGGACAGTACCTCTGTGTGGATAGCACAGGGGGCATACCTAATAAAATATACAAAATGGTTCAGAATATCAACAAAGACTACAGTATATTACTAAGTGCCATCTAGTCATCTTACAAACACACTGGTCAACAGATCCCAGAAAGTGGCCAACCCCTTTAAGCTCAAATTGTATATTCACCTTTGTAAATCATTTTAGAACGTAGATATAATCTATATAAAATGAGAAATTTTGAAAATGCATTGCTTGACAGCAAGCTACAGTCTCTACTATAGTGCAGAGATGCATCTACAGTTCTTGTTAATGCTGAACAGTGATGGTTAGTTCGCATTGTTAGCCAGCGAACACATGCAGGCTGCCATCTTTAGTAAGGTAGACTCATCTGTCCGGCGATGCACAGGTAAGCCCTTACCTGTGCCTGTGCCGGGAGCCGGTCTGAAATCAAATGCAGTCATGGGGAGCAGGCAGTTCCGAGAACAGCCCGATGAAGGCCCCCGGCGGCTGTTTTCGGAACTGCCTGCTCCTGGTGACTGCATTTGATTTCAGACCGGCTCCCGGCACAGGCACATGTAAGGGCTTACCTGTGCATCTCCGGACGGGTGAGTCTACCTTACTAAAGATGGCAGCGAACACTGCGAACTGACTATCACTGATGCTGAAAACAGCATCTGTTCTTCTCAGAGGTCAGATCTAGGGTTGAGTGAACAGCTGGTAGTTTGGGTTCGCTGGGTTCGGCCGAACTTCGCCACAAAGTTCAGGTTCGGAACCCGAACTTGACCCCGAACCCCATTAAAGTCAATGGGGACCCAAACTTTGGAGCTGCAAAAGGAAGCAAAATAGGGGTAAGAGCAGGACAATTGCCCCGCAAACAAATGCGGATAGGAAAATGAATTAAAATAACATAGACTTAAAAAAAAAGTAAAAAATAATGATCTTGAACTAGGAGGCGAGGGTCAAAGCGGAGTAGGAGGTTAAGAAGGCGGTGGACGTGGCGGTGTAGGTGGAAGCGGTGGTGGAGGAGGAGGGGGTAGCCAACACTATTTTTGCATTTTATTTATTTTTAAATATTTTTTATAATTTTGGGAAGACCCTAAAACATTGGGAAATATGAAAAAGAAAACAAAGAGAAAGTGCGCTGGAGTATAACAATAGCTGGGTGCTGCCGGTATGCTTTTCTATTCTGCACAAGGTATGGACAAGTCCTGTGGGATACATTCCTGGTTCATTTTAATGAACGTGAGCTTGTCCACATTGGCTGTGGACAGGCAGCTGTGCTTGTCTGTGATCACCCTCCTGCCGTGCTAAACACACGTTCAGATAATACACTGGTCGTAGGGCAGGCCAGCACCTCCAAGGTGTAAAGGGCAAGCTAAATTTGGAGACCTAGAAGTTGAATGGGGCAGACCCATCATTCAGTACGTGTAGGCGTGTGCACACATACTGCTCCACCATGTTGCTGAAATGCTGCCTCCTGCTAAGACGGTATCCAGTCGCATTCAGAAGCATTCAGAAGCATTCAGGCTGCCATGGTAACCAGTCAGAGCCCCATAATTTCACAGTGTGCGTTCTGACCAGAAGGTGCCGAATCCCTCTGCCTTATCTCACAGATGCTGTGATCGGTGTGTATTGCGGCATCTGAGGGGTTAAAAATTACGGGGTTCAGCTTGATCGCTGTTCCCCATCATTGCGGCCAGGTGTCTGGTGTAATATTCAGCCAGCACCCGCCGCGTATGGAGCAGGCTCACTGCAGCAGCCCATTCCATACATCACCTCAGCCACTATGACATACCGGTGGCTGAAGGGGTTAATATCTACCTGTAGGTGATCTGGGACCACCTGATCAATTTTATTAGGTCAGTTGGCTTGAAAACCTGAGGAATAGTGACTCAGTAAGCACCTCAGATTCTCTTAGAGATGGGAATCCTACTCATTCAATAAGGTGCACATTAATTGAGCACACACACATCTACAGATGTAGCAGGGTTAGCACTCCCGCTCTTAACTCAAATTTCTTAACTCATCGCGTTATCTTGAGACAAAAGCCACTGAAAAGGATTGAAGGTGTTTGCTTAGATTAGATAACACAACTCATAAATCTCAGAAAACAGGAGTGTTAACTCTACTCCATCCGTATTTTAGCTCAGACTTCTGGCATAACTTCAACATGAGGATTTATTTTATAGTGACAACCATTAGTGTGCGGCAGTCTATATGGTACTTTATTTTTAATGTCTTGTTGTGCTCACTATGCATGTTTCTTCTTGCCCCTAATGAAAGCTCCTCCTGGGGGTTTGTTGAAGCAGGGTTTCTTATACCCAAGCACCCCAGCTCCCACTTCTGGAGAAACCATACCTATTATGTCAAGCTCTGAGGGATGCTTATCTGTCCCCCTTGGCAGATGTTATAACAAAATGAGCTCTGTCTAAGCTGGTGACGGAGATCATTGGTCTTTGACCTTTGTGTAGCTTTCTGGTCCTAGTTAGAATCCCCTCCTCTTGAAGAAGATTTCTTGGAGAACCAAGCTTTTCAAAGGGTTTTAATCATCCAAAATAGGCAAATAGGTATCTGCATAGTTTTTTTTTAACATGATAAAATCTGTGCTTTCATACTTGGCTAAGCAGAGTCCTGAAATCCTCATATGTCTATCTGAAATTCACCTAACACTGAAGATGGCAGTGTGTTGCTGATGTTATGCATTTCTCTTTCTCTGCACTTAGTCACCACACACTTCGAAAGATGTCAGGCCGGTGTTGAAGTGATGGTGAAGAATTCTCTGAACTGCTCCACACCTTTCACTGTAGTCTCTAAATAATGTTGTGTTCACAGTTGATATGATTTAAAAATAACTTTTAAATCAGCAGATTGAAATAAAAAAAGCCAACCAGAGATGTACCACTCATAAACTGTCAACAGTGACCTTTTTATCCTCCTTCAATGGTCACTGGCTGATGGGATTTAACAATCACATATCAAATAACCTTCCTCACAAGGACAGACAGCTGCAACGATACATCATAATCCTCAATAATGAAAAAGTATTTTTCTTAAGTACAGTCACTATTTTCAGGGTATACAGCTGCTTATCACTATGAAAGCATAATATTGGGTTCGTTTTTACAAATCAATGCAATACAAAAGATGCATCATGGTACCACAAATCCCAAAGCAACTGTACAGATAAATTACATATATCTTTTATATAACCAGTACTAATATACAGCAATAACACACAAGAAAAAATGACCTTCTAGTCTCGAAGGACACTGCCATTTGCTAGTAACTCAGCATTGTAGTTGTCAACATCTTGGTTATTGTATATTCTTATATACTGTACATTGTTTGTTCCTGAGTAGATATGAGTATCTTTTAATTGTTAATCTAAATTGATGTCCTGCATACAGAACATTCAAAAAGGCAATAAATGATAAATTGACATAAATAATAAATAACTAGGAATGGCTGAACAACGGAAATAATCAAAGAAAAGAAAATGCTCAACAGTGCTAGGACCATGTAAGTGCAACATAACAAACACATTACATTCAGAATTTAAAAAAATATATAAGTCAGCCGTGTAGCCGAAAACCACCACTTGCATTGAAAAGGATAAACTTCATGCAGAAATACCCACCGAAAATTTGTAGCAAACATTTTCCATCTATGTTAACTTTGCCTCAAATCCACAGCAACATTTTAATGTGTTGCATGCCTCAGAGATGTTAAATTTGTGTGGATTAATTCCAAGTGCGGTATTCATCCACTAAGGGTACTTTCACACTAGCGTTTTTCTTTTCCGGCACCGAGTTCCGTCAAAAGGACTCAATGCCGGAAAAGAACTGATCAGGTGTATCCCCATGCATTCTGAATGGAAAGCAATCTGTTCAGGATGCATCAGGATGTCTTCAGTTCAGAAAAAAAAGGTGAAAAAAATAAATGCCGGATCCGTTTTGCCGGATGACGGATCCGTCATAAAAATTCCTGATCAGTCAGAAAAATGCATTTAAATGACGGATCAGGATCCTGATCAGTGTTGTAAATGATACATTTGTAAAAAGGAGGGGCACTCAATTATTTGAGAACTCTGGGAAGCAAATTCAATGATATAGTTTAATCATCAAAGGACACCTCGGGGACCTGGCGGGGACTTCACGTGACTGAGTAGTCTCCATGTGATCAACGTAAGTTACGTCGGAGATAATCGGCTGTCTGTTCCAAATATGCGCGATGCGTTCCACCAGAGGGTTTTAGTCCGGATCTTAATAGACGTTTTTAGAATCCAATGACACCGCTAATAATGTGGGTGCTTGCTGAAACTTCAGGGCCAGACGCGTTTCAGGGTACCTCCCCTTCCTCAGTGGCCACTACCTACAGTAGTGCGGTTCGTAGAACTGTTGTTTTAGACAGATGTCTGGTAGCTCCTGGTTCATTTTGGCAGGGAGCTGCTCCACTGTAGTCTGTCGGTCCACCATTGTGCACCTCCATAGCCGATGTTTATCACTCAGATCAATGGCACGTGGTCAGGCATGGGATTCAGCAGGTTCCCTCCGGTTCTCCAGATCCGGTTGTTAAAATTACAGCCGGATCGGAGAACTGTGTTACCGGCTGAATCCCGATCCGGTGTGGCGGGAGATGAGCTCTTGCATTGTGGAAGCGCTCATCTCCCTACATTCATCTGTATCACCGTCCTCAGAACGGCGATGCAGATGAACACCGCAGCAGGGCAAGGGAGAGGCGTCTCCCTTCCCTGTTCCTCTGATAGGCTGCAGACACTAGGCTGGAAAAGGCCTGCATTGCATCGCTGACAGCGTGGAGGTAAGTGGTTTTTTTTTGTTTTGTTTTTCTGTGGTGCACTGGGGCATTGTTGGTACATGGGGGACACTATGGGGGTATCTACTAGGGGCATGGCTGGCACATGGGGGACACTATGAGGGTATCTACTGGGGCATTGCTGGCACATGGGGGACACTATGGGGACATCTACTGGGGGCATTGCTGGTACATGAGGACACTATGGGGGCATCTACTGGGGGCATTGCTGGCACATGAGGGACACTATGGGGGCATTACTGGAACATCATGGGGGACATTATGGGGGCATCTTATATTGGCACATTATGGGGACACTATGGTGTTGGAGGGGGGAAGAACACTATGGGGGCATATTACATAGGCACAATATGGGGGCACTAAGAAGAGGCATTTTTACTGGCACATTCTGGGGGACACTATGGGGGAATCTTATACTGGCACATTTTGGGGGCACTGTGGGGAAGAGGAGAGGAGCACTATGTGGGCATTTACTAGGGGCATTATATAGGGGTATTTTATACTTGCACACATTTTGGGGGCACTATGGGGACATTAGCTCAACTGGGGGCACTAAGGGAATTTTTTTGTACTGGCACACAGAACAGGAGAATTTTTTAACTAGTGCACATTACTATTATTATTATTATTATTAAAGGTGGCAGGTGAGTTGTTAAGAAGGTAGGAGGAGGATGGAAAAGTAGCAACCTATGATGTCTTTTGTCAAACTGCAGAGACGAGAGATGGGTGAAAAATCATCATGGCGGTCTGGTCTCAAAGGAGAAGATGAAGAAAGAGAAGGTCTGCATCAGAGGAGAAGTCACTTAATGTAAGAGGTATGTGGTGCTGTAATCTGGATAGCACAGAATATAATATGTATGCAAATATGTATTTAGTGCTAGGTACAAATGTGTATAAAATGTATGTGGTAGCCTAGGTGTAATTTATATACGTATGGTGTATATTGTATATGTGATTATGTGAGTGTAGTGTCTATATACTCTGTTTATGTATGCATACCTCCCAACTATCCCAGATCTGGCATAACTACTGTGTGGGGGGCACAATGGAAACTAACCAGGGTTGGGACATGTACATATAGTCATTGGGAGGAGTTACAGTGCGCAACACTGATACTTTAGCTCCTTAGGATTTTTAAATGTTTTGTAGTATGTGTGTGTAGTGTATACATGGTGTATTTATGTATGTGTACCATGTATATAATGTATTCATGTGTGTTGCATATTTATAGTGTATGTATATGTAAACATGTGTCGTGACGCCGCGTATCTGCCATTGAGTAGGGAACCTGTTGTTAAAAATTTGAATCCTACCCCTGCACGTGGTGTTCCGCAGTTTCCACGTAGATTATTCGCAATGCAGCCATTTCTCCACTCACTATACACTTTCACCAGAGCATCTTGTGAATAGTTCACAAACTGCACATTTTCAATATTACTGCCACCCTTGACACAAAAGCCAATAAACATACTTTTTTGAAATTCTGATAAATTTCCCCTTTTAGCCAGCAATGAGGGATATGTATGCAGACAGCCATTCCCACACTTATCCCAAGTCAAAAGTAGAAAGTGGACATAATAATGTGACTCAACTGTATGTGGCAGATACCAGTACACTCTGTCATGACTCTAATTCATATCAGATTAACCACTTGGTATTTTTGTTGACTATGGATATGGAAAAAGCTATTTTAGGTATTGTCATATTTTTGTTCATTTTATTCCCTTTTCTGTTGTGCAAGCTCATCTGTTTTATATTAGTGCCACATGGAATTAGAAAAAAAAATCACAAATCTGTACCAAAGTGAATACCAGAATTTTACAAATATGAAAACATATTAAGTTTCAAAATTCATTTAACCCAATTGTGTGTTCAAATGGGTTAATTGAACTTTTTTCACCAGAGGAAGCCGCTGCCAGTCAGACCTGTTGCAATGTTAAGTACAGAGACTCCTGATCAGAACCACAGCCAACAAAGTCAGAAACAGCTACCCGTCGTGATATATCACTCAAGTTAGCAAAATCAAAGACTGCCTCTACACATTGACCATAGCCTGCCACAAGGCTCGTTGGTCTTGGCTGCTAGGCACCCAGGTTACTCCTCTGGAGTAAGGTGACAGAAAACAGGTGTGAGTTTGCAGGGGTAGAACAAACCAGATGACCAAAAGAAAGCAGATAGGATAATCAGACTAGCAGAAGTCAAAATCAGTTAATCAGTAGAAGTAGCCAGTGTCAGTACACAGAGGGTTGGGGAGCAGGACATGAGTTCAGACACAAAGCACAGAAGCACAAACAAGAGCCAGAACATGATATAGCAATCACAGGTACTGAGCAGTGTCAGTTACTGTGTAATGGACAGTGGATGTGAAACCACTGTGTTAACTAACCAGTTTGACTTAGTGCCAGACCTAAGGGTGTTATCCTGGTGGTCCCCTGGTTTTCACCCTTTAACCCCTATGCAGGTATCTGTTCTTCGCTGCAGGGGACCCACCAGGCCACTACCTCTTGGAATAGTCTTGTATAGTTGGCAGCTGATGTGCAGACAAGCACAGAGGGAACAGGCAGTACCAAGGTCAGGGCAGGCAGCTGGTGGTCAATACAGCTAGCAGGCCTAAATCAGGGCAGGCAGAGGAGGGTCAGATTCGGTGCCTGCACGGAGGAATGCGACATCTGCAGGCACGGGCCAGCAGCATAACAGCCTGGCTTAGATCCCCCGACTACACCTGTGATTGGTTAACCAGCCAAGGCTTGGCATAGCAACCTTAATGGAACGGCAGTGTGGCACACACCACTCCTGATCACCCCCAGCACAGTCACATAGGCTATAGGGGTGACAGATGCTGGGAGGAGGGACAGACAATGCAAGATTGTGGTTAGGTAAGTTTATAACATCTGTCCCCTCTATGGCTTCCATATGCCCTAATAGAACAGGGCTAGTTCTTATGTTTGTATAGTATAATATGTTCTAAATAGTAAAAAAATAATAATAATAATTATTGTCCATTACATGCTTGGTTCCAGATATTTATTTGGTCTTTACAATATCATTTTTGTCCTACTGTTAGCTAGGTTTAAAATCAGTTTTACAGAGTTAGTTTTATTAAATTTGAGTCTCTAGGCCCATATTCAGGATTAGTCCAACATTTGCATATTATACAGCAAGCGGCCATAACATTAACCTTTTTAGCCACCGTTACGTACCTGTACGTCACAGTGGACCAGGGCTTGTATGGAATAGGCTATGGTGAGCCTGCTCCATATGCGGCGGATGCCGGCTGTATAATACAGCAGGCACCCGGCCAAAATGACCAGGATCAGCGATGACGCCCTCAAACACCTCTATGGACGGAAATTTTATATAAATTATGGCTGTCAGAAAATGGCTATGCAAAGAAAATCTGGATTTTTTTAAAGGTGTTTATTTTTTAAAAGTAGTAAAACAAAAAAAAAAATATACAAATTTGGTATTGCCATAATCATATTGACCTACTAAATAAGGATGTCATGGTATGTTTAGTGCGCAGTGAACGTTGTAATATCAAAACCCCAAAAACCTTGTCGTAATTGTGAGTTTCTTTCAGTTTTTTCCCCATTTTCCTATACAAGACATGGTAAATTAGATAGTGGCATTAAATAAATACAACTTATCCCACAAAAAATAAGCCCTCATATGGCTATATAAACGTAAAATAAAAAAATGTATGGCTTTTGGAACGTGGGGAGGAAAAAAGAAAAATACAAAAATTAAAATATGCCTGGTAATTAAGAAAATAAATCACTTGATAGGGCCTTAGATGGGCTGCTAACCCGGGGTAGGAGATCTACTTGTGGGTATGTGATGCTTATAGCTTCTAATTTATTGGGCATAACAGGAAGGTTTTCACCTGGAAAGGCCTGCGTTCACAACACAAGCGTTTAATGGTATTAGGACACCTTAGTAAATTGAAAGCAGATATGGCCCTGTTACAGGAAGCACATTTAGAAGAGGGCGACTTCTGGAGACTACAGAAATTATGGGTGTGACGAGTATTGGGATCTCCTTCAAAGGGAAGAAAGGCAGGAGTGATCATTCTCTTGCATAAGAGCTTGAAATACACTTTGAAGTCAGTGACACCGGATGAAGAGGGAAGGTTGCTGAGGGTAGAACTAGATTCACAAGTAGGTTCAATTGTTATATATAATGTATACTCACCCAACACGTCCCAGAGAGGGTTCTTTCAAAAACTGGAATCTTCAATAACTACATCATCCAATAGAGAGGGAATACACACGCTACTCTTACGCGCAGCAATCCTGGTCGAGATTAGATTATTTGATTATGTCCTCTGATTTAATCTTGAGAACCCAGAGATCGGCCATTGCAGATTTAGTCATTTCTGACCATGCCCCAGTATGGGTGAATATCGCTGATACTATTCCAAGGGGTACAGATTTAATTTGGAGATTACCAACCCACCTTTTGCAGGATGAGGATTTCTCAGATAAACTTAGAGGATGGTGGTGGGAATATTCTCAGGATAATGCAGAGCATATGCAAAATCCTGAATTATTCTGGGAATTGGCTAAAGGTAGTTATAAGGGGACGCATAGCCTACACGATTGGAAAAAAGAGGAAGTATATGAGAAATATGATAAGGCAGTAAAATCAGTACGAGAAGCCTATACCATGATCCATCGGAGTGATTTAAAGTAAAATGGGTAACCGCTAAACATATCTTTGATTATTATCAGGAGGGCAAAGCCAAGTGGACGGCAAACCACAAGCAGGCAGAATTAATTAAATATGGGAATAATTCGGGCAAGATGCTGGCACACTTAACATGTCCTTACACTAGGCAACCACAAATCTACCCGTTGAAAGATGATTCAGGAACATTACAAACCCACCCAAAAAAGGTAATAGATATACTAGGTAAATACTTTGCGGCTTTATACACACAGGATTCGTTGGATAGAACCCGAGCAAGAGAACTGATGCAAAGTGTCAAGCTCCCACAGCTATGGCAGGATTCACTAAATGTCCTTAATGCTGACATCTCAATGGAAGAGATAAAATCTACGATAAAAACTCTACAAAATGGGAAAGCCCCGGGTCCTAATGGGTATCCGGCAAGTTCTATAAGACATTAGGAGAGGAATTGGCATCTCCGCTCACTTCGCTTTACAATTCTATTTTGCAAGAGGGAAGGCTACCACCATCAGGTAACATGGCTTATATCAAGGTTGTGCCGAAACAGGGTGAAGATTTAACATGTCCCGAGTCTTTTTGGCCCATTTCAATCATTAATCAAGACATAAAACTGATGTAAATCAGTAATGGCAAATAGATTGTCAAATTTCCTACCAGATTTGGTAGGGACTCACCAGGTAGGATTCATAAAAGGTAGATCAGCAGTTACCAACATTAGGAAGGTGTTATTGGCTCAAGATGGCCAACACGGGATGGATAAGACGGCCAATCCAGCACTCCTAGCAATTGATTCCGAAAAGGCATTTGACAATGTCAACTGGGAGTGGCTTGGTGAGGTGTTGGATACAGTAGGACTGAAAGGACCTTATCGCTCTTATTTAAAGGCGCTATATGAGACTCCGCAAGCCAGAGTATATATACCAGGGCATTTATCAAGTATCATAATACTAAAAAAGGGAACTAGGCAAGGGTGCCCGTTGTCTCCTTTACTTTTCGATATGGCACTGGAACCACTTGCTCAACTATTTATACAATAGGACCTATATGAGGGGATAACAGTAGGAAAGACAGAGTTAAAACTGACATGTTTCGCGGATGACTTATTGATGTACGTTAAGACCCCGGAATTACATCTGAAACCAATACTAGACACTTTTAGGTATTATAAGAAAGTTACGGGATACAAAGTGAAAGTGACAAAAAGTCTGTTGCTATTTCTGCGATCCCATGGTCAAAATAACACTCCACGGTTAGAGGTAGAGGTGCGAAAGGACCATATGATATATCTGTGAATTGAGATAGGTAGAACCCCATCCTCGCTTTATGCCTTAAATTATCCCCCATTGATACGCAAAATCAAATCTGAACTCGACAAATGGAAATAATCACCTCTATCTCTATGCGGGAGGGCCCATCTTTTGAAAACGGTAAGCTTTTCTAGATTATTATATCCCCTGCAAACAATCCCCCTGCTACTGAAACATTCAGATATTATGCTTTTACAAAAAGCACTTGTCTCATTCCTTTGGAAAAAAAAGAGACCCCGCATAGCATATAAAAAACGATGTATGCTAACGTGGGAAGGAGGGTTACAGCTGCCAAACACATGACTTTATAATTTAGCAGCCTTATTAAGACATATCAAAGACTGGGTATGGGGCACTCGGCAGGTCGGGTAGAACAAGAATTAACACAGCCCTGGGAACTAACGCCTCTGTTACATACTAGACTGAAAGATTTACCTCCCCAAATTGAAAGATCTATGCTTCTTAGAGATACGATTATGGCCTGGAAGGCAATAAGAAAAATATATAGACTCCCAATATACTTATATTTGACGAATCCACACTACCTACCTTTTCATCAGATTAAATCGTATTGTATGAAACAGTCGGCATCCCTGGGGGATCCAGATAGGCTTACATGGTTTGAAGCCTTAGTGGGTAAAGACAAGTCGATGTCATCTTTATCTGACTTGTACCACAGGATCCAAAATATATCCTCCATTAGTTTAGTCAAAGGAGCGTTTGTAAAATGGGAAAAAGAACTAAAAGATGACGATCTGGCCCGTAATATGAGGGAAGGCCTGGAACATAAAAGACGGACAGTCAACAGTGAACAATGGCGAGAAACACAGTTGAGACTTATGCACGTACGCATTTGATCTTTCCTATAAAGACGCGCCTGCTTATTATCTAAGGCAATGTCCTAAATGCACTCTTCCAAAGGCAGGTCTTTTACATGGATTTTGGGACTGTCCGAACCTGAAATCCCTATGGGAAGAAATGATACATAATATACAAAAAAATATGGGATATAAGAGTTCTCCTCGTTCCACAACAATGTATATTTCAATATATTCCAAGAAACCAAGAAGACACCACCGGAGTGACAGTGGCAGAGGGAGGTCAAAAAATGCATATTGAGACATTGGCTGCTGCCATCAGGACCAACCAAGTCGAGGGATTAATAAAACAGGTGTTATATATGGAACGACTGGAAGTAGAAAAAAATAAAGACAAGACAACACACAAATTCATAAAAAAAATTGAGGAAATTCATTGAGGCTGTTCTATCAGTGACAGAGATACAGGAATTAATCTCCCCCTTTGTATAAACCAAATGGTATTTGGAAACCCAATTGAGAGGGAAACTAGGAAAATTGGAAATCTGAACATTCCTTAGTTAACATAACATTCTTAGATGGAGTCAGCTCTGGTGTGGCAGTTTGGAGCACAGGGTTAAGGGAAAGTTGGGTTAGGGTAGGGGAAAGGGAGGGAGGGGAAGATTCGGAAATAAAAGGTAAAATTGTATGTAAATGACATGTTACTCTATAAGGCATTCTTTATAGTATTATATTGACACTATAACTTATATGTGTATTGTATTATATGCTTTATTTGCTTCATTGGCTTAAAAAAGTAAAAAAATAAAAATAAAAAATAAATAACTAACAAATAAAATAAGTGAATATCTCATTACAATGGCATCTGTCAAGTAGTGGGACATATTAAAGGGTCTTTGAACTTTTATGTTTGTTTTAGAGGTGGGTATCTCAACGTTCAGCCCTTCCAACAATCAGAACTTTTGTTATGTCTCTGTGAAATATTACATTTTTTACGAAAACTCTTTAAGCAGCAAGTGTTCTTGAAGTTGATGTGTTGGACAAATAAAACAATAGGCAAGTGTAAGGATCAGAGCAAGGACCAAATTGTAAAGACAACTGTGTCAGAACGTCTCCAAAATGTCTTGTGGAGTGTTCATCATAGGCTGCACATAGTGCCTACCAAAAGTGTTCAAAGACAGGACAGGACAACCAGTGAACCATCATCAGGGTCATAGGTGCCTAAGATTTATTGATGTGAACGTGAAGCAAAGACTAGCCCCTCTGGTCCAATCCCACAGAACAGTTACGGTAGCACTAATTGCTGACATGTAATGCTGGCTATGAAAGAAATATGAATCGTGGCTTTTACATGCCACCTCCTGTCCACCACCAAAAGTGCCTACAATGGACACATGTGCATCATAACTAGACCCTGGTGCAATACAAGAACAAGGCCTGTTCTGATGAATCACATGTGGATGACGAGGTGAGTGTGTGGCGCTTACCTGGGGAAGAGATGGATCCAAGATGCTCTATGGGAAGAAGGCGTGCCAGAGGAGGCAGTGTCTTGCTCTTAGCAATGTTCTGATAGGAACATTTGGGTCCTGAATCATACCACCTACTTAATTATTGCTGCAGACTAAATTCACCCATTCTTGGCACCAGTATTCCCTGATGGCAGTGATGTCTTCTGCTATACTGCAAAAATTGTTCAAATGCAAAAATGGTCTGAGAAACAAAAAGTGCGATGTGTGAGGTGAACGTATTGCACCCGCACTGAATCCGGACCCATTTACTTCTATGGGGCTGTGCACATGAGCGGTGATTTTCACACATCACTTGTGCATTGCATGAAAATCGCAGCATGCTCCTCTTTGTGCGTTTTCCACGCAACGCAGTCCCCATAGAAGTAAATGGGGCAGCGTGAAAATCGCAAGCACGGTTGCTAGGAGACGATCGGGATGGGGACCCGGTCATTATTATTTTCCCTTATAACATGGTGAGTAAAATAATTTTTTATTTTTTTTAACCCCTCAAGCCCTATTTTACTATGCATTCTTTATTTATAATGCTATTATTTTCCCTTATAACCATGTTATAAGGGAAAATAATACAATCTGCAAAACACCGATCCCAAACCCGAACTTCTGTGAAGAAGTTCGGGTCTGGGTATCAAGCATGGCGATTTTTCTCTCGTGCGTGCAAAAAGCATTACAATGTTTTGCACTCACACGGAAAAATCACGCATTTTCCCATGACGTACCCGCATCTTACCCGGGCCAAAAACATGACGCCCGTGTGAAAGAGGCCTAAGGCCTCTTTCACGCGGGCGTCACGGATTTGGTCCGAATGCATTCAGGGTCCGTTCAGGGAAAATCGTGCGATTTTGCTTGCGAGTGCTATCAGTTTTGTACGCGATTGCGTTGCGTGTTGCCTTTTTTCCGCGCGGGTGACATGCGGAGTGAAAAAAAACTGAACCATTCTCTTTATTCACCTTTTTAATGCCAACAGATATATAAACCCCCAGCATACATTATTTTAATGAAGTGTTCAAAAAAAAAATTATTGCTTGTGTTGGTGTATTTTTTTTAGGCTCAATATGTAATTTTTTATACACTGTATGTGAAATATGCAAAAATGCTTCATTACTATAAGTGTCAAATGTAAGCAATATTAAAAGTATGTCCGTATCAATATCATAATGAATAAAGTAGTATTTGGCCTCATTAAAAACTATGATGACATGTGTCATGTCACAAAACTCTATCTATATTGTCTATACCAGTGATGGGGAAGTCTATGGCATATTGGTACACCAGACTTTTGCCAGGGTGCGGGTGACCACAGAGAGGGCTATGAGTGGCGCTTCTGGCACCCGTGCCATAGGTTCTCCATCACTGGTCTATACTATCTTTTGCCTATGGACCTACAATTGTGTAAAATTTGTATATGAAGATATGTTTTATCAAATCCGAAATGTGCAATAAATGATAATTTTATTTGGTTTGCATCTATGTATATTTATGTGTGTAAATGATTTATAAATATTTTTTATATATTTACATGTATGTAGTTTATATTAATTAGTAAACTAGTACAATTATTAAAGTGCTATATGTGTGTGTGATACCTAAATATTAATATTTAATGTGTTTAATAAAGAGAGAAAACAATAAATTTGGTGAAAATAAAACTCAGTTTATTTTACAACAGAGTGTTGTTGTTTTTGTTGGATTTTTAAAACATAAAAAACAGAAAAACAGAAAAACAATCAAGTCTTTACAAATTGAGGAATCGGCTAGGTGAAGGGGAAGGCAGAAACTGTTGCCCAAGGTAGGTCGGTTGGGCAAGTGCTCCAGATAGCTGAGAGGGGCCAGCTACTGTGGATGATGGGCCAGGCTGCCCATATGAGCGAGGTAGGGGCCCATGATTTTGTATTAATTGTTGGGGCACCTGTGGACCCTGAATGTGGCGGGGGCCAGACATGTGGACATTGCTGCGCCAACTTTCTAGCGCAGCAAAATTTTTCCAAGGCTCATTTGGTGGCGTGGCTGCCTCCAGAATTGTCCCGAGAGTCGATTGTGTACTAAAGATACGTTCTGGATGCAGACTCCAGGCCCAAATTCCAATGAGTACCTTTAGGATTTCACAGGGCATTTTTACGCATTTGGATTCCGTGAGGGGTATGGTGAGTTCATGTAAGATTTTATTTTTTGTCACATGTTAGTGGAATATGAGACTTTGTAAGAAAAAAAAAGAAAAAAAAAATTTCCGCTAACTTGTGCCCCAAAAAAAAATCTTCTATGAACTCGCCATGCCCCTCAAAAGTGATCTTTATAGCGCCACAGCGATTTTACGGTGTTTTTGCAGTGATCAGAAAAAAAAAACATTTCTGTCACTGCGGTGGGGCGGACTGAACACAAGTGTGCGCACAAGATCAGGCCTGATCGGGCGAACACTGCGTTTTTTGTAGAGCCTATAGAACATGTCCTATTCTTGTCCGCAATTGCGGTCAAGAAAAGGCATTTTCTATATAGTTCTGGCAATGTGCGGATCCGCAAAATGCGGAAAGCACATTGCCGGTGTCCGTGTTTTGCGGATCCGCAAAACACAAACGGACGTCTGAATGGAGCCTTACAGGGGGGTGATCAGGGAGTCTAATATGGGGTGATCAGGGGTTAATAAGGGGTTAATAAGTGACGGGGGGGGGTGTAGTGTAGGTAGTGTTTGGTGCTACTTATTACTGAGCTGCCTGTGTCCTCTAGTGGTCGATCCAAGCAAAAGGGACCACCAGAGGACCAGGTAGCAGGTATATTAGACGCTGTTATCAAAACAGCGTCTAATATACCTGTTAGGGGTTAAAAAAAATCGCATCTACAGCCTGCCAGCGAATGATCGCTGCTGGCAGGCTGTTGATCAACTTCTCAGCTGCGCGTCGCTGTGAACGTGCGCGCATGCACGCGCGCGTTCACGCAAAATCTCGGCTCTCACGAGATGACGCATCGGTGGATCCAGGAGGAATAACCTGGCCGCCCGCATGACGCGTCCCTGCGTTAGGCGGTCGGGAGGAGGTTAAAAAAAAAACATGTCAATTAAAATATGACCATACCAATATGTACCCTAATAAATATTATAATATTACTAGCAGTGATGGTGAGTTCGCCAGCGAACACATGCGGGCTGCCATCTTTAGTAAGGTAGACTCACCCTGTCTCACCGGGAGCAGACAGTTCTGAGAACAGCCCGATGAAGGCCCCCGGCGGCTGTTCTCGGAACTGCCTGCTCCCAGTGACTGCATTTGATTTCAGACCGGCTCCCGGCACAGGCACAGGTAAGGGCTTACCTGTGCATCGCTGGACTGGGTGAGTCTACCTTACTAAAGATGGCAGCCCACATGTGTTCGCTGGCAAACACCGCAAACTGACCATCACTGATTACTAGCATCAGCAAAATACTTTTCCAAAAAAACACTAGTTTAAATAAGACCGATCACTCAGAACATGTGTTCTTTCATTACTTCATGTATTACCCATTTAATAGCATATCTGGAACTTCTATTGTGAATTGCTCAATGTTGTGCCATTCCTTTATTATGTGAAAAATAGAAGTTATGAATGAATTGCTATTATCATTGGGGTTGTGTACCTGCACACCTAAACATGGCAGCACTGATTGGATAGAATGAGTGTGTGCAGATACACCACCACTACTTGGTAACACCCCTCTGTACCCTTTAGGCCTAGTTCACACTTCAGTGTTTGGTCAGTGATTTCCATCAGTGATTTGTGAGCCAAAACCAGAAGTGGAGCCTCCATAGACATTAAGTAGAAGGGAAAGATCTGCTCCTGTTCTATGTTTAGAGCTGCACCTGGTTTTGGCTCACAAATCACTGATGGAAATCACTGACCAAACACTGAAGTGTGAACGAGGCCTTAGGCCCCTTTCACACGAGCGAGTTTTCCACGCGGTTGCAATGCGTGACGTGAATGCATAGCACCCACACTGAATCCGGACCCATTCATTTCAATGGGTCTGTGCACATGAGCGTTGTTTTTCACGCATCAGTTCTGTGTTGCGTGAGAATCGCAGCATGTTCTATATTCTGTGTTTTTCACGCAGCCCTGGCCCCATAGCAGTGAATGGGGCTGCGTAAAAAAAGCATTGCATTCGCAAGCAAGTGCGGGTGCGATGCGTTTTTCACTGATGGTTGCTAAGAGATGTTGTTTGTAAACCTTCAGTTTTTTATCACGTGCGTGAAAAACGCATCAAAACGCATTGCACCCGCGCGGAAAAAACTGAACAACTGAACGCAATCGCAGACAAAACTGACTGAACTTGCTTGCAAAATGGTGCGAGTTTCACTGAACGCACCCTGAACGCATCCGGACCTAATCCGTCACGCTCGTGTGAAAGAGGGCTTAATTATTGAAGTGTAAAATAAACATTTAAAGGGGTTCTGCAGTTATTATAACCCTCAGTCACACATCAGTGTTGTGGTCAGTGATTTCCATCAGTGATTGTGAGACAAAACAAGGATTGGAGCCTCCCCAGACATAAGCTATAAGGGAAAGATCGGCACCTGTTCTGTGTTTAGAGCCGCACCTGATTTTGGCTCAAAATCACTGATGGAAATGACTGACCGAACACTGACGTGTGAATGAGGCATTAAATTGATGATCTATCTTATGGATAGATCATCAGCATCTGATCGGCGGGGGTCCAACACCCAGGACCCCCGCCGATCAGATGCTAAGGATCTATCCAAAGGATAGATTATCAGTTTAAAAAAAACTGCAGAAACCATTTAATTATAACTTCTAGAAGGAATAATAAAGGAACGACACTACATAAAGAGTCATAAGAATACAGGTCCTTCTCAAAAAATTAGCATATTGTGATGAAGTTCATTATTTTCTGTAATGTACTGATAAACATTAGACTTTCATATATTTTAGATTCATTACACACCAACTGAAGTAGTTCAAGCCTTTTATTGTTTTAATATTGATGATTTTGGCATACAGCTCATGAAAACCCAAAATTCCTATCTAAAAAAATTAGCATATCATGAAAAGGTTCTCTAAACGAGCTATTAACCTAATCATCTGAATCAACTAATTAACTCTAAACACCTGCAAAAGATTCCTGAGGCTTTTAAAAACTCCCAGCCTGGTTCATTACTCAAAACCTCAATCATGGGTAAGACTGCCGACCTGACTGCTGTCCAGAAGGCCATCATTGACACCCTCAAGCAAGAGGGTAAGACACAGAAAGAAATTTCTGAATGAATAGGCTGTTCCCAGAGTGCTGTATCAAGGCCCCTCAGTGGGAAGTCTGTGGGAAGGAAAAAGTGTGGCAGAAAACGCTGCACAACGAGAAGAGGTGACCGGACCCTGAGGAAGATTGTGGAGAAGGACCGATTCCAGACCTTGGGGGACCTGCGGAAGCAGTGGACTGAGTCTGGAGTAGAAACATCCAGAGCCACCGTGTATAGGCGTGTGCAGGAAATGGGCTACAGGTGCCGCATTCCCCAGGTCAAGCCACTTTTGAACCAGAAACAGCGGCAGAAGCGCCTGACCTGGGCTACAGAGAAGCAGCACTGGACTGTTGCATGTCATTCGGAAATCAAGGTGCCAGAGTCTGGAGGAAGACTGGGGAGAGGAAAATGCCAAAATGCCTGAAGTCCAGTGTCAAGTACCCACAGTCAGTTATGGTCTGGGGTGCCATGTCAGCTGCTGGTGTTGGTCCACTGTGTTTTATCAAGGGCAGGATCAATGCAGCTAGCTATCAGGAGATTTTGGAGCACTTCATGCTTCCATCTGCTGAAAAGCTTTATGGAGATAAAGATTTCATTTTTCAGCATGACCTGGCACCTGCTCACAGTGCCAAAACCACTGGTAAATGGTTTACTGACCATGGTATTACTGTGATCAATTGGCCTGCCAACTCTCCTGACCTGAACCCCATAGAGAATCTGTGGGATATTGGGAAGAGAGAGTTGAGAGACGCAAGACCCAACACTCTGGATGAGCTTAAGGCCGCTATCGAAGCATCCTGGGCCTCCATAACACCTCAGCAGTGCCACAGGCTGATTGCCTCCATGCCACGCCGCATTGAAGCAGTGATTTCTGCAAAAGGATTCCCGACCAAGTATTGAGTGCATAACTGAACATAATTATTTGAAGGTTGACTTTTTTTGTATTAAAAACACTTTTCTTTTATTGGTCGGATGAAATATGCTAATTTTTTGAGATAGGAAATTTGGGTTTTCATGAGCTGTATGCCAAAATCATCAATATTAAAACAATAAAAGGCTTGAACTACTTCAGTTGGTGTGTAATGAATCTAAAATATATGAAAGTCTAATGTTTATCAGTACATTACAGAAAATAATGAACTTTATCACAATATGCTAATTTTTTGAGAAGGACCTGTATATGCTCTAGGATTTTGATGACATGGGGAATACGTAAAGCTATTTTAAACGCCAGGTCAGGAGTACGGACAGGTCATGTTTAATTAACCAACATATTACATATGTGGTCATGCAGCTACATTATGGAAATTAGAAGTGGCGTTTGCAAATAATCCAATTCCACTTGCAATATTTTTCAACTACTTATGCAAATACAAGGAGGGATCGGATTGCTTGCTAGCGGCAACTATGACATTTCTAATTTACACGTTGGTACAAATGACATTACACACATAGTAAACATACAGTGTGTATTGATAAACATATTGTCACTTACGGACGCTGCCCTATTAATGGCCACAGGAACATCAGTTGGTCCTTATAACGGTATGGTCTTTTCCTCGAAGTGCCGGAGCCGCTGCATCCTTGGCGAATTTCCTTACGGAATTGGTCCCAGCAGCTCCTCCAGCGACTCTTTACTTCAGAAACTTGTAATAAAAATGCCAAAAATAAAATTATTACCGCAAAATAAAAAATTACAGAGGATAACGTATGCCATGTGCTTTGCTAAAAGGGAGGACAGCTATAATCACACATGTATAGATTAGCCAGTTTTTACTTACCAAACCTCTCCCGTCTGTGGGCATTCCTACTCTACCAAACTGTGGCAAACATTTATTTGGCAATTTCTGGCCGTGCTTCTTCTTTCTTTGAACGGTCTAGGTATTCGGCAGACCTAATATCCCAAATACATGGCCGCTCCTTCACCATGCTGATCAATTTGGGGACATCCAGATCTTTTGGGGCCTTTGGCATCTTTACTTTGGCTCCGCAAGAGAAGTCTCACAAATAATACCTCTCCCCTGCAGTGTCTGCAGACTGACACTGAAAAGTTCACTTCCTGTCTTTGAAATCCTTTTTCTGTTGCTAAGTGACTTGCGTTTACAACGCAATGCTGTAAATCCGGATGCAATGCGTTTTTCACTAAAGCCCTATTCACTTCTATAGTGCCTTAGTTGCATGAAAAATGCACAATATAGAGCTTGCTGCGATTTTCAAGCAATGCACAAGTGATGCGTGAAAAAAATCACTCATGTGAACAGCCCCATAGAAATGAATGGGTCCGGATTCAGTGCGGGTGCAATGCGTTCACCTCATGCATTGGACCCGCGCGGAAAACTCGCCCGTGTGAAAGAGGCCTATCTCTTATCTTCGCATTTATGAAAGCTCATATACACTCATTTAGGCTGAAGTCTTATGAATCAGAATTTCCTTGTGTAACTGCTACATTGTAATTATACATCTAAGGCTCCTTTCACACTAGCACTCGCTGGTCCGCTCGTGAGCTCCGTTTGAAGGAGCTCACGAGCGGACCCGAACGCAGCCGTCCAGCCCTGATGCAGTCTGAATGGAGCGGATCCACTCAGACTGCATCAGTCTGGCGGCGTTCAGCCTCCGCTCCGCTCGCCTCCGCACGGACAGGCGGACAGCTGAACGCTGCTTGCAGCGTTCGGGTGTCCGCCTGGCCGCGCGGAGGCGTGCGGATCCGTGCGGATCCGTCCAGACTTACAATGTAAGTCAATGGGGACGGATCCGTTTGAAGATGCCACAATGTGGCTCAATCTTCAAGCGGATCCGTCCCCCATTGACTTTACATTGAAAGTCTGGACGGATCCGTCCGAGGCTATTTTCACACTTAGCTTTTTTTTTTCCATTTTAATGCAGACGGATCCGTTCTGAACGGAGCCTCCGTCTGCATTATTATGAGCGGATCCGTTCAGAACGGATCCGCCCGAACGCTAGTGTGAAAGTAGCCTTAGGCTACTTTCACACTCACGTTTTGGGCAGATCCGTCATGGATCTGCAAAAACTGATCCGTTAAAATAATGCTATCGCATGCATCCGTCATGAACGGATCCGTTTGTATTATCTGTAACATAGCCAAGACGGATCCGTCATGAACTCTATTGAAAGTCAATGGGGGATGGATCCGTTTTCTATTGTGTCAGAGAAAACAGATCTGTCTCCATTGACTTACATTGTGTGCAGGCAGTGTTTGGTGTCCGCCTCCAGAGCGGAATGGAGACTGAACTGAGGCAAACTGATGTATTCTGAGCGGATCCTTTTCCATTCAGAATGCATTAGGGCAAAACTGATCTGATTTGAACCACTTGTGAGAGCCCTAAACGGATCTCAGAAACGGAAAGCGAAAAAGCTAGCGTGAAAGTAGCCTAAATTATGATGGTTTACAATGACTATGTTGTATTAGTTGAACAGATGCAGTGTTAATTTGCATGCCATTCATTTTGCCACCATTACTGGTCAACAGCCAGTTCGACATTCGCACAATAGCTCCAGTGGTCATAACAAATGTCATGATGCTAGTTACATGTGCTACCAGTGGCTTTTCACAATTTCCCCAGAAGTATAAAGCCTTCACCATACTGACCATTTCTGTGGAACATAAGACATGTATTTTGAACTTACTCAATTTCTGTATGATTATTTCAATTAAGAGGTAGCTATAGGGTTTAATTGTGACAGCATTGGCTCCAAGGCCATTCTGCTCAAGAAAGACTTGTTAGTGTGAATGTCTTGTTGAAAACAATGTTTAATTAGAAGGTGTCAGAAGATGTTTTATAGAGATCCACGGTTTGACACATTGGGCCAGATTTATCATTACTCTGACAGCTCACTCCACTTTCACATATGGCTAAAGTCAGTTTTAGCCAAGTCAGATTTGCGATAATAAATGTGGTTTGACGGTAGCAGTTTATCCGTCAGTAAGCAGCTTTAAAAAAGTCGCACATCTTTACGAAAAAGTCGCAAGTTTTTATGAAAAAGTCACATGTAATACGTTTACAGCCAATGCATTCACAATACAGAAGTATTGTAATGCATTGTAAAGGGGATTAAACCCCCAAAAGTTGAATTCTTAGAGTGGGACAAAAAAAAATCTGTGAAAAAAAAGTTTTCAAAAATAAAAAAAAGTAAAGTTTCAAGTAAAAATAAAAAAGTGTTCTTTTCCCAAAATAAATTTTTAAAAATAGTAAAGCAGTAGACATATTAGGTATCGCTGCGTCTGTATCGACCGACTTTATGAAAATATCACATGACGTAACCCCTAAGGTGAACACCGTAAAAAAAAAAAATGGGCTAAAAAAATCATTTTTTGTCACTTCACATAACTAAAAGTGCAACACCAAGCGATCAAAAAGGCGCATGCCCCTCATAATAGTACCAATCTAACCGTCACCTCATCCCTCAAAAAATTAGCCCCACCTAAGACAATCGCCCAAAAAATTAAAAAGCTATAGCACTCAGACTATGTAGACACTAAAACATGATTTTTTGGTGTTAAAGTAGACATATTTGGTATCACCGCGTCTGTAACAACCTGTTCTATAAAAATACCACATGACCTAACCACTCAGGTGAACACCGTTTAAAAAAAGGTGTCAAAAAAAGAATCTCTCAAAAAGTCATATGCACCCTAAAATAGTGCCAATCTAACCGTCACCTCATTCCGCAAAAATGGTACCCTACCTAAAACAATCGCCCAAAAAGTGAAAAACTATAGCTCTCAGACTATGGAGACACTAAAACATGATTTTTTTTGTTTCAAAAATGATATTATTGATATTATTGTGTAAAACTTAAATAAATAAAAAAAAAGTTGATATAGTAGGTATCGCCAGATATGAAAAAGAGAGATTTGTCCAGCTTGTAGTTGTGGTAATCCAAAAGGCTTTTTATTCAATATTCAGTAAAATCCAGGTACAAGAATGCAGAGTCTACATGTTTCGGGCACAATTCAGTCTTAGCCCTTACTCATGACTGGGTTACAGTCATGGGTAAGGGCTAAGACTGAATTGTGCCCGAAACATGTAGACTCTACATTCTTGTACCTGGACTTTAAAATCAGCCTGGGATTTAAGATGAAAAATGGCCCGGTACTGAAAGGGTTAATTAAAAATGCATGGTTTACAATGTGTTAAGTAAAACTGAACTTTTAACTTTAAAACTGCTCATAATACAATGCATTGAATAAAGTGTCATATTAATGCAGTACAATGCATTAACTAAAACTGAATGGTTTATTGACATAATACAATGCATTGAATGAAACTGATATATTGATGAAGAAACTGCACTGGTATATTGATGCAGCATAATGTGTTAACTAAAACTACAGGGTATATGGACGCAATACAATGCTTTACATAAAACTGTGTTAGATATTGACATAACACAATGTGTTGATTAAAACTGGTGTATTGAATCAGTACAGTGTGTTAACTAAAACTGCATGATATATTGACAGAATACAATGAGTTAACTAAAACTTCACAGTATATTGATGCACTGAAATTCCCAATTACAAACGGTAGCTAAATTGAAAAAGTTTTTTTTCAGTAACTAACAGATGCACAATTAAATGTGCCTTGCATAGAACACACTGGTTAAATGTGATAAAGTGATGTTTTTGGTAATTTAAAAGGTGCAATTATACCTCCCCTAGTATCTACACACCGGTATTGACACACTCAAATGCACCGCAGTGCTTAATTACAAATTGTAGCAAAATTGAAATTGTTTTTTAGAAAACAAAAGGGGCTACTGCACTACATTTGCAGCAAAATGTATGTCGTTGTTGCTTGAAGTGCTGGGAAAAAGCCTATAAAACACTCAGTATGAAACACACACAGGGCCAGCGTTCGGGGAGGGCAAACGCCCAGGGCCATGAAATTTAGACTCTATTTTTAAAATGTTTCTGTAGGGATTTTAACTCACAACCATCTACATTAAAGACAAGAACCTTAACCACTGGGCTACATAGCTCAGTGCTAAGTCATTGCTGAAAAACCTTATAGAAGTTCATATTTTTTCATACAAGAGAAACTTCTATGAGGTTTTTAATACAAGAGAAACTTCTGTGAGGTTTTTATTACAAGAGAAACTTCTATGAGGTTTTTCATCAAAGTCTTAGTATTGAGCTTTATAGCCCAGTGGTTAAGATTCTTGTCTTTAATGTAGAAGGTTGTGAGTTCGAATCCCCACAGAAACATTTTAAAAATAGAGTCTAAATAAAACTTAAATACTCACTTCATAAAAAAAAAATTTTTTACTTTTCATTGCGATATTCTGACTCTCATAACTGTTTTATTGTTATGTCTACGGAGATTTATTGGGATAATTTTTTGCGGGACGATCTGTCGTTTTTGACAATACCAATTTGGGGTGTGTATGACTTGATCACTTATAATTACATTTTCTTGGGAGATAAAGTGATAAAAAAAAACATGAATTGGCCTTTTCTTGAAAAAAAATTTTTAGTTACGCCATTCACCATACGGGCTAACTTTTTTAATTAGTTTAATAGTATGGGCATTTTTGCATGTGGTGATGCCCATAATGCTATTTTTATTTGTTCCTTTTTATTTAATTTATAATTATTTTTTTACTTTTTTTTTACTTTTTGTTAAGACACCCTGTTTGCACCACAACTTACAATCATGTAAATTGCTCCATTAGTCTGTATAGAAATCACTATATCAAATCTAGTGGCCTAAACTAGGATATACTAACAATGAGCCTGGAAGCCTAGTACAGTCTGTGGCTTATTTATAGAACAGGGTGCTTTCCCCGATTTCCGCTGGGGGAAAGTGTGCCTGAAGAGGAATCCCACGCTTCCGGTTTTTAACATTCCTATATGCCGTGAGTAAGGGGAACTCATTGCTGTGAGGGGAGGGGGCATGTGGCGTATTCTGGGGCCATAGGGGTAAAGAACTGTGTGAGGAGCTTTATGGGGTATAAATCTGTGAGGGAGGGACAGAATCGACAGAATGTAACTGTGTTGTTACTACATTATTGCAAGATTTGGGGCCCCACTTTTGATTTTGCCCAGCGCCACATTTTGTCTAAAACCGGCCCTGCACACACACAGTAACTCTATAGAGTTACCACTGACTTTTCTACCTGCTGATTCAAACTACCTAACTAAATTTGTCCCCAAACTGTCCCTACAACACCTAGATTGCTGACTTGTTTCTGTAATTGCTTTTTGCCAGACACATCCAAAACACATGTTCTCAGATTGCAAGCTAAGCTCAGAATGGCGTCTCTGGCCTCTGAGCAAGTCCAGAAACTGAAGAACCTGCCAAAATCCTGCCATCTGATTGGTTCATGGACTGTCTGTCAGCTCCAAGCTAATATAGGCAAGCTCCCCTCCCTCCCAGGGTCATTTGACCCTCTATCTTCATCGTCCCTGTTGTTTTCCCCACCAGTTTTCACAGTAACATTAAGTTGGCCCCATTTTGCCAGCCTCTAAAGGCATTCCGTTATGCATTCCGTCATAGAATTGCGTTATGGTCCGTGGTAACGGAATACATAACACAATTCTGGTTTTACCACTAAATGAAGCGTGAACGAATTTCTAAATATGAAATTCGCTCATTTCTAACCCTGATTTACCTACTGTAAGGGATTGCTCTCTAAAGCAGGGTGGCGATGACAGATTCTGCATCAAACAGGGTGTTTAAAGTCCATACGGTGCTTTATTTGGGCTCTTCAGCACCGGCACTAACATAAACAAAGCAAAATAAACACCTGCCCATCTAGGCGCTACCTAATACATAGGTTATCTCTACCTCACCTATAGAGCACAGTTCACACACAGGATTTGATATGGCTTTCCTCAGCCATAAGATCCAGCAGCCTCCTGGCTTTTTACACAGCCTCATGGTCCCCAGGCCTCCTGGCTGGAACCACCAAGAGCCTCTGCAGGCTTTCTTTACCAAGTATTCTCTGGACTCCTACACTGAGGGCTGGTTTATCCTCCAGTGATTAAACCTAGCTGGCCTCACCTGTGGTGGAATAGGGGTGTGGACTGAACTATCCACCCCCTCTACACCTCTATCATGTATGAGGCCTGCCACTGCCTCACACTACATATAGCCTCTTCCTTTCTTGTTCACACCTGATTAAATTTTAAAAAGTGTAAATATAAGGCAATAGGTCTTTTCTGTACAACATATTTTCTGTACAACAAAAGTTCACAAAAATAACTAGACACTAACCAGAAGAAAACTAAAGGTAACTAAAGGAGCAGTCACTAGAAGCAATGTTTGTGCTTATTGCAGTTATCACCACCAATGTAGGACAATGTTGTCCTACATTTCTTGGAATACCCCCAAACCCGTGCGCCAAGCAAATAATTATTTATCGCTCCCTCTATCTTACCCACCCATCTAACCTGCACAGAACTTTTCATTAGCCTAAAAGCCTTACTCTCCAAACACAGCCACCTTATGCCCTCCCCTACTCCCACTGTCTCTACTCCTTACTGCTGGCAATATATCTCCAAATCCTGGGCCAACTCAGCAAATCTCCGTAATCATATCTCCCTCACACTATCAATCACCCTCCACTAATTTTTGCAAGCCCTGAAATCTTAAAGACATTTACCTGGCCACTGCTTTTCCTTTCCCTCTCACATGAGCATTATGGAATGCTCACTGTCTGCAACAAACTTTCCTACATTCATGATCTTTTTATCTCTCACAAACTTCCCTTCCTGAACCAAACAGAATCATGGCTCCCACCCTCCTGCACCCTCTTGTAGGGGACTTCGGTTTACTTACACTCCTGCCTGGCAGGAAGTGTGGATGATAGTTTAAGTCTTCTCAGATCAGATAACTGCACCTTCAACCCAAGTCTACTGCTACTCTCCATTACACTGCCTTATTTTGAAGTACTCTGCCTGCATTTACTCTCCCTCCAAGTGGCAGTCATCTACCGCTCACACTTGACATAAACTTTTTTTTACGACTTTTCTGCCTAGTTCCTATACTATATTTCTGCAGATATCCCAACGTCAACATCCCAAATGGCACTTGCCCCTCAGCTGCCACTCAGACTTTTAACACTCACGTGTTCCTTTGGCCTCTCACAATAGTCCTCTACTTTCTCTCACAAAGATGGTCACCCACCTCAGTTCCCTATCTAACCTCTCCAACTCTTCCCTTATCCTATCTGACCAAAATATACAGTACTTACATTCTCTTTCCTTGTCTCTTTAGCAGCCCCCCAGTCCACAACTTAGCAGACCCTCTCAGAAACCTTATACATCTTGCTTTTGCTCACTTTCTGATTTACTTCTCCCACTCTCTACCATATGTTTCTTTCGTGTTGCAGCTGCCATTTCATATAACACCACAATAACTATAGCCCTTGACCAAGTCGCCCCCTCACACATAAGAAAACTCGAAAAAAAAGTAGGTGACCCTGGCACTCCATCCACAATTTCACCAGTGCTTATCCCAGCCCTATCCCATGTTTTCAACCTATCCCTACCCACGAGCATCTTCCCCTCCTGTTTTAAATACAATACTATCACACCCAACCTTAGAAAAAAACTTCCATTGACCCATCCACTTTGCCTAGCTAATGTCCCATATCACTACTTCTTATTGCCTCAAAACTACTTGAACAGCATTTCCACTTTTTTTAACTGTCTTCCCACCTCTCTTCCTACTCTCTCTTTGACCAACTGCAATCTGCTTTCTGACCCCGCCACTCAAGTGAAATCAAAGTCGCCAACCATCTGCTAACTGTCAAACAACATTACTCTGTACTCCTGAAGTGTGAATATGACCTGTCCTCCTCCTTTACCTGTGCTCTGCTTTGACACAGTTGACCACTCCCTTCTGTTACAAACGTTCATCCCTTGGAATCACAGTCTAGGCCCTCTCCTGGATCACCTCAATATCACGAGGTACGACTACCTAAAATTTAACCTTTATTTTGGTCAATTAAAAATGCAATTTCCCTGGAAAAGGGACAAATAATGCAACAAAACACAACAAAAACACAGTACAGTTTACACAAAAAAGAGCCGGATAGAACACGCGGATCAATGTGAGAGGGAGAAAGGAGGGGAACGCATCAGGGCAACCCGTGCCATAACACTAACTGTCCCTATGTTATCCCTTTACAGCTCCTCAGCCCGGAGATGTGTCTTGATGGTAGGCACACTCCGTCCACGTACCTATGCTGTCTATCCTTATGACGCCCTCGGTATACTATCCCATATAGATAGCCGGGTAATAGTATGTATGATAGATATCAGTTGTACAATCACGTGTCCCGACGCGTTTCCCCCCTTCCTCTCATTGAAGGGGTTCATCAGGGGACAAAAACAAAAGTCAATCAAACACATAAAGTGTTCAACAGATATCCATGAAGATGGATCATTGAACTGGAGGTTACAACCCAAAACAAATTCACTCAAAATATAGGAAAAACTCCGCACAAGGTTGCATTAGTAAAAACCAACTCTCAAACCGTGTTAGATACACTTATCTGATCCACTGGATAAGGATCCAAGGCTGCGGTCCTGGGTGAACGTCTAGGAAGGGCCTCCAGGGGGCAAAATATGTTGTAGCTCCAATTTGTGATATGTTCCAACCTTCCCTAAATAGCCAGATGGGGCCGTCCTAATTGAAAAAGGACCAATCAAGGGTGCTGGTGTCTATCACATGCTCCTGCTGTGGGGAGTGGCCAGTCAAGTTGAAGTAATCCTGTTAAGCATCCTCCTAAATTAGGGGGACATCATCCGCTTAAATATATCCCCCTCGTATAGTAAATGACAGCACCGGCTCAAAAATAATGATAATAACCCTACGATTGCTGTCTATATCATAGTCCGGCTGTCCAGATGGTAGTGGAACGCACGTGTCGCGATCCGACTATCAGAAAGCAGGTGGAACGCATGCCGGCAGATAAAATGGCCGTGCGCTCCACCATCAGCCAACAGCCACACGTCCTCAGTCGTGCGTCGCCGGAAGTAGGTAGATGGAGCGCACGTCACACAGAGATGACCGTGCGCTCCATCCACAACCAATGGGGGGCCTCCGCCGCATAATCCAGCGGGGACATACAGGTGACAGTTACGTACCCCCCCCCTTTTCCCGTGGCCTTACACAAACACAGTGCCAGTTTCCATTTACTTTACATGATACCGGTCATAGGTTTGTGGATAGGTAATAGGGATATCCAGGGGACGGTTCTCAATTAACCCTTTTTCCTCTCCCAAGATAAGGGGGAGGGGCCCACGTAGTCGAGATAAGGGGGAGGGGCCAAGGTGCATAACTAGATTACGGCCTGGACTTATTAATGAAATAAATCCAATAACCGATCGCTTTAACAGCAAAATGGTGCCAACTGCACCTATCACGCACTAGCCGCCTCACAATTTAACAGGGCATCCTTATTGGTAGGCTACCATATATTATATAGAGGTGTATTGTCGGTCAATGCCATGTGAATGACGCAAAACAGATGCTCAATTAGATGTAAGTTGGGTAATAGATACATGTCACCCCTAAGATAAATATGAATGTGACACTTTATGTGTCGATAATAAATTCTATCCACTATAGTAGGATCAAGTGTATGGGAGTATGACGAGCGTTTCCAACGTCACCCGTGTGGCCCCAAAATTATGGCACTACAAAAAACATGTAAAGATAAGTTTTTCATTCAGACCTCAAGGGGACTGGGACCGCAACCGATGAATCCATTCGGCTTCCTTCTGTAGGATTTTGCGGTCCCAGTCTCCTCTCCTGGGGGATGGTCTTATGATTTCCAACGCCGCAAATTTGAGTGATTTAGGATCACCCCTATGGCATTCCCAGATGTGGTTAGCTACCGGGGTTTCTTTTCGCTTTTTTATATCATTGACATGCTCAAGAATACGTCTACGAAATTCTCTAAAAGTTTTTCCCACGTAGTCGAGAGGGCATGTACACTGCGCCAAATAAATCACACCTTTACTCCTACAATTGCAAAAATCTCTGATGACATAGTTAATCCCAGTTGCCGAGCAGATGTTAATTTTTGTGTTGTTGATATAACTGCAGGCCATACATGCCCCACATCGAAACATTCCCATTGGCTTACGATCCAGCCATGTGCCCTCAGGGGTTGGTCGTACGTAATGACTATGTACCAAGCGATCCCGAAGGCTTCTGCCCCGCCTAAAAGTGATGCTTGGGCGTGTGGGAAGCACATCTGCAACACCTGGATCCATGAGAAGGATAGGCCAGTATTTTGTGATGATTTCTCTGACCTCCTTATTCATGGTGTCGTAGGTGGAGATAATCCTCATGATGTCACCATCTTTGCCATTCAGATCCCTTGGTACCAATAGTGTATCACGATCCCTGGAGACCGCACTCTGGAAAGCCTCCCGTAGTACGTTCTGTGGGTAGCCCCTAGTTTTAAAACGTTCTTGTAATTTTCTTGAATCTTGAAAAAAGCTGTCATGATTAGAGCAGTTTCTTTTCATACGTAGGTATTGCCCTCGTGGGATACCCCTTTTAAGGCTCATGGGGTGATGACTCTCCCAGTGGAGGAGGCTGTTGGTGGCGGTGTCTTTTCTAAATGTGGAAGTGACCAGTCTATCACCTTTTCTAGTGATCCTAATATCCAAAAAGGTGAGAGACTCACGGTGGAACTCGGATGTAAACGAGAGACCTAAATCATTGGTGTTAAGCGCCTTTACAAATAAAGCAAATTCCTCATCGTTCCCGTTCCATATTATAAACACATCGTCGATGTATCTTGTCCACAATGTGATCTTATCCACCCACCAGGTCTGTGTGTCTGGAAAAACCACCCTATCCTCCCACCAGCCCAGGAAGAGATTGGCATACGATGGGGCACATGAACTCCCCATCGCTGTCCCCCTGAGCTGGTGGAAGACACGCGTATCGAAAAGAAAAAAATTGTGCGTCAGAACAAATTCCAAAAGCGTCAACACAAAGTCATTGTGAGATCTATGCGAGACAGCTCTAGTCCTAAGGAAATCAGATACCGCCATCAGACCCCTGTCATGAGGGATACAACTGTATAGAGATTCTACATCTATGCTAGCCAATGAGCAAGATGTTTCGATAGTGATGGACTCAATCTTTCGTAAAAAATTCATGGTGTCACGGGTGTATGAAGGCAGAGCAGACATAAAACCCTTAAGTACATGGTCGATGTAAATACCACTATTTTGTGTCACCGAGCCCACCCCAGATACAATCAGGCGACCCTTCAGTGGAGAGGTGCCCTTGTGGATTTTAGGTAAGCCATAAAAGGTGGCAATCTGGGGTGTGCTTGGCAACAAAAAGCGGTACTCCACATCCGATAAGACCTTTCTAGAAAGGCCATCTTTCAAGATATTCTCCAGTTCCTTCAAAAAGGTATCTGTGGGGTCCGATGGTAGTACTCGATAACAACTATGATCATTCAATAGGCGCTCACACATGTGTTTGTACTCTATATAACCCATAATTACTAAATTTCCGCCCTTATCCGCCGGTTTGATTATTATTGAGGTGTCTTTTTCAAGCACCCGCAAAGCCTCCATTTCAGGGCCGGAAAGATTATGGAAATGTGGTGAGTTAGCGGGTAATCTTTCAATTTCCTCTGTGGTCATTTGTAAAAATATTTCAATGTGATCGTAGTTCATAGGAGGTGGAGATCTCTTACTTTTTGGTCGGAGATCCGTAAACGGACCCTGGCCAGGTGTTCGTGTACCTTCCTCCAATAGATCACAGAGGATTTTGAAATCCGCATAGTCGCTTTCCTGTAGACCCAATTGTTCACAAGTGGCTTTGGTGTTATTCTTCATGAATTTGTGCCATTTAAGTTTCCTTGAGAATAGATTTAAGTCCTTGGTCCACATGAAAGGGTTAAATCTAGTCGTGGGGACAAAAGATAAGCCCCTTTTGAGTAGACTCTCTTCAATGGTACTAAGGGTCCGTGAGGAAAGGTTGATGATCTGTAATTCATCAACGATCTTACCACTTGCCTTACCTAGACCCGGTTGCGGAGGTCGTAAGGACCCCCCCCTGGCTATCCTGGATCACCTCATACTGTACCTCACAGACCAGACATTTAGTGTCTCCCACAAACACACCACTCCCTTGTTGCACCCCCTCTTTGTTGGTGTCCCTTAAGGCTCTGTTTTTGGCCCCCTGCTCTTCTCAATTTACACATGTGGGACTGCTCATAGAGTCCCATGGCTTTCAGTACCACTTCAACGCTGATGCAAATTTACCTCTCTGGCCCAGATGTCACCTCCCTACTATCCAGAATCCCACAATGTCTATCTGTTATATCCTCTTTCTTCTCCTTTCACTTTCTAAAACTTAACATGGAGAAAACAGAATTTATTGTCTTCTCCCTATCTCACTTAGCCCCACCAACAGACCTGTTTATAACAGTAAACGGCTCCATGCTCTCCCCAGTCTCACAAGTCTGCTGCCTTGAGTTAACCTTTGATTTTCCCCTGTCCTTCAAACCACACATTCAAGCCTTCTTCACCTCCTGCTGCCTCCAACTCAAAAATATCTCTCAGATCTGTGCATTCCTTGACCATTAATCCGCAAAAATGCTTGCACATGCCCTCATCATCTTCCATCTAAGGCAACATCTTCCACCGAGGGTCCAAAACAAAAGAGATCCAAAGCATGGCACTTACCATAAAAATCTTTCTTCATTTAATCCAGCATGCACACACATCGAGGACGGAAGGGTAATGCAGGAGAGCAGTCAACCTCTCATCTAACACTGTGGCCTCTCATCTAACACTCTAGTGCCTCTCCAGTCCATTCTCAACTCTGCTACCCAGCTAATCCACCTCTCTCCCCATTACTTCATTGCCTCCTCTCTCCCTTCCCTGGCTCCCCATTTCCCAGAGAATACAGTACAAAACATTAACTTAGAAATACAAGGCTGTCCACAACCTGTCCCCTCCATCCGTGACTTGATCTTTTGGTGCCTTCTCACACTGAATCTCTGATCTTCACAAGATCCCCTTCTCTACTCATCTCTTATCTTCTCCTCCCATAATCACTTGCAGGATTTCTCCTGTGCATCCCCCCATACTCTAGAACTCTCTACCCCAACATGTTTCACTGTCACCTGCCTTAGAAACCTTAAAGAAAACACCTGAAAACCCACCTTTTCAGACAAGCGTACAACCTACAATAACTCTGCAGCTACTATACTGCCATGAGAGCAGCTTCTACCCTTACCTACTGTATCCTTCCACTATCCCTTGTAGACTGTAAGCCTCACGGTCATGTCCTCTCTCCTTCTGTACCAGTTTGTAACTCATACTGTTCATGCCTATTGTACTAGTTTTTGTATTATGTATGTACACCTTTTTCATATGTACAGTGTTCTTGGAATAAATGGGGCTTTAATAATAATGAACTGTACAATTGTGTGTTATTAGCTTAGTTATATTCCATTTGTCTATTCTCGTGAGATAACAATCAGACCACATTTTATTTGTATTCTATGCAGAAATCAAGGTATTCTAAAGGGTTTTTGCAACTGTAGACTGCTTACAATTATATAAATGGCAATGCTGTCATAGATTTTACATTGCAGGAATGTAATTTTTTTACAGTACTATACAAAGAGACTGGTAATCTAATCTTAGGTGATTATTTTCCATCAAGTCAATTAAAAGGGAAAATGTAATAATACAAGAACACAAATAGCTCCTGGAAGCATATGTGGCTATGTGGCTCTATATCATACAAATAATAAATTACCTTAGGAATCTGGCAGTCTGTCAGCACGGGCTTCTGTTTGCTGATACCTTCCAGAAGACTTTTATAGAGATGATATTTATAAGCAGGTTATAAACATGCGGATTGTTAATATACTGTACTAAATAACGTTGTGGCAAAACTTCCCAGAAAATCTGGCTATAGACAGAGATGAGTGGAACAGCTAAGCTACTGTGAAATTTATTATTTATCAGATTAATTTATTTTTTTGTAATTAAATGGGTTGTCCTGTCTAAATGATTATTGAACCATTTTCAAATAAATTGTTGTTTATTAAAACAATATCAGGGCCTGTTGTTCATCACAAACATCAGCTTTCATTTATTAAACTTTTCTGAAAATATCCCCACTAAAAATTTATGAAACAACCTCCATATGTATAATCAGAAAAATTAAATCTTTATTAGTTAAACAGCATAACAGCAAATACATAAAATAGCAGCAGAGAAACTCCAAGTGAGACTAAGAGGGAAGCTGCAGAGTCATACAGCCATCAAGGGTACCAGAAACCATAAATCAATGTAGCCCAAAGAAAAAAATCAAAATGACAAAAGGCAAGAATTGCCATTAGAGATGGCCTTGCGGTTCGCCCGGTGGTCGTTTTGCGGCGAACTTTGCTCGTTCGCAGTTCGCCAAACAGGCGAACACATGGCGATGTCCACCGGCGTCATATTCTTTTACATTGTGAAGAACTTTGACCCATGACACATCCATCAGGTGGTACAGAACAGCCAATTGAGACGTTTCAGCACATGGACACACCCCCTACCTTATAAATAAACTGGATCTGGCCGCCATTTTACATTCAGTCTTTTGCCAGTGTAGGGAGAAGTTGCTGTGTGGCGCAGGGACAGGCTGTTAGGGACACCAAACGCTAGCTAATAGGGCCACAAAAGTCCTTTTAAGGACTGGTATAGGTGTGCTATCGGTAGGTGTGATACACTGAGGGGTGTAATATACTTATAATATACTTCTAACATAGAAAGTATATTATAGTGCATTTGTATTGTGTAGCAGTTGTGTGCGGTTCTGCTGTGTTACCTCAGTTACACAGAGTGCACCATACCAAACGCTATTGGAATAAATTATTTCTACTGGTGTGATATACCAGTTGCCCCCCAAAAAAGTGATTGAAGCAGGGGTGTTATATACCAATTATATACTTTCTATATGGTGCATTTGAGTAGTGCAGCATTTGTTTGCGGTTAAGCTGCATTACCTCAGCTACAGATAGTGACAAACACCATTGGAACTAATAATTTCTACTGGTGTAATATACCAGTTGCCCCCCAAAAAAACTGATTGAAGCAGGGGTGTTATATAGGCTATAGTGAAGGGCGAGCACACTTCATTTGGACTATCAATACAATTTAATAAAATGTAATTAAATCACACTTGGTTCCACACGTGTATAACAAATAAATGGTATAAAATATGCTGTAAAATACAATAAAATACAAAGAATAAATGAAATACACTTCATACAGACTCCTACAGCTGGATGAGTCCAATAGAATCCACAGAGGTTATTTGCTGCAGTGTTCCTTATTTGCACATGGCTGAATTGTATCAGGGTTTTCAATAATCCCGTGGGAATTGCATTCCACGTATAGGTGTAGATATAGGTTGCCAGATAAAGTTTCACTGGCTTTGGAATATCATGAATATTCAAGCGCTGATCTTTTTGCGCTAGTACAGTACGATGTCTGTTTGTATATATTTCAATCCCATATATCGTAGATTGAGTCCTCTTACCTTCCCCAGCGTTGGCGGTTTATTCAAGCGAGGGTTGGGTGGCGCGGGACACTGCCGGCGTCTCGCTCCTTACTCCTCCGGCTGACTTACCAGAGATCTCGCGGGAGTTCAAACGGGACTTCGGACGGGACTGCAGTCTATGCCTAGTCCATGTAGTTTCTCATCCGGCACAGCAGGGAGGTAGATAGCTGTTGATCTTTGTTCCGATCGTTTTCAGCTGTCTTTTAAGAGCAGTTTATAGCATGGCCATGCTTTTACTTGCGGAGGTGCTGCTTCACAGGTGTACGATCCGGCCTAGATGCGTTTCGGGAACTAGCCTTCCCTTCATCAGTGGTGCCGTAACACCTGTTGCCTCCGCCTTTTATTCCGTAGAGAGCACCCAAAATGTGGACAGCTGGATTTCCTTTTAAAGCAAGGAAATTGTCCATGCGTTTTTTTGTTATACATGCATTTTTGTGCATATGCGTTTTTTTGTGCTACATACTCCTTATGTCCTTATAAATGTCTTGTATGAACAGAATTTCGATTAATGGTTGCCTTCAAAAGTTATAGCATCTTAAATCTGACATCACAATGATATGTGATATCTATACCTCTGTATCCTAACCACAGTCATTTAAATTCAATATTCTTAGTGCATTGGATATAAAATGTTAAAAATGTCAATATTAAAATTACAATATAAAATGAAATACATATAAGAGTAAAATTTGAAAATACAAAAATAGCGGATCCTATTATCTCCCAATTTTTCTCATGGAGTGTTATTTGTAGCTTTATAATCACTTGCAATGTTGTAAACAATCTTTCTGAGTTGGGACAATAAGCCATAGGGATTGTCTCAAAATGAAACCAATCTGTTGGTATATATGGAATTATATGGAATTATATGAAATGTTGATATACCAATTATATACTTTCTATATAGTGCATTTGGGTAGTGCAGCATTTGTTTGCGGTTTAGCTGCATTACCTCAGCTACAGATAGTGATAAATGACATTGGAACAAATAATTTCTACTGGTGTGATATACCAGTTGCCCCCCAAAAAAACTGATTGAAGCAGGGGTGTTATATACCAATTATATACTTTCTATATAGTGCATTTGGGTAGTGCAGCATTAGTTTGCAATTTTGCTGCATTACCTCAGCTAGAGATGTGACAAACAACATTGGAACAATGTACTCCCGTGGTCTAAAATAAAAATTTCTAGGCTCCAACAAGACACATTTCAGAGAGTTTCCCTTCAAGACGCATAAAAATGGCCCAGATTAAGATACATACTTTTTGCTGGAATTTTTGTCATTGATCCACCTCTAGTATGTCACTGTCCATGTTGTGGGACTATTTGTACACTTCTACTAAGTATTTAGTGGCTGCAAATATGAGCTGAAGGTTTTTCAAGTTCGCCTACCATTAAATTGAATGGGGCCCGAACATTTGATCGTGTTCGTGAACTGTCCCGGCCGATGTTCGGCCTTCACTAATTGCAATTTAAAAAATTATAACAAAAAAGGAACAATAGGCACAAATAAAAAAATTAGCCATACCAATGATCGCACACTGACTCCGCAGCCTACCAAAGTCCACATGTTTTCCACCTCTTAATATGTATCCTAACATATATACATTTGTACAGTTGATTTCATAGGAATTCCCAAAAATTTTGGATACTAAGAAACCAAATTTGACATGTGTACAGAGGAAAGCAATCTTCGAATTGAGAAATATGAGGGATATTGTATTTAAACCTGCTGATAAGGGTGGAAACGTGGTAGCTTGGCCCAAGAAACAGTATGAGAAGGAGGTATATAGTCAACTTAAAGTGTCTTCTTATAAACGGTTGACATATAATCCTGGAGAACAGTTCAAAAGAGATTTAACCGTGATTGTGCTAAGAGCTCGGGAAAAAGGGATCATTACAGAGAAGGAAGCTAAGTGTCTTATCCACGATCATCCGAAGGTGGCGAGTCTATACATGATTCCAAAAATTCATAAGAATGCGACATGCCCTCCAGGGCGCCCAATTGTCTCAGGGGTGGGCAACTTAAGTGAACCAGCGTGCAAACTGATTGACCCCATATTAAAGCCATTGGTGGAACAACGACCCTCTTTTTTGAAGGATACAACAGATCTTTTACGTTGATTGAATGACTTACATCTGGAACCAGATATGTGGATAACTACGTGAGATGTGGAATCGTTATATACCAGCATTTGACATAAGGATGGCATTGAAGCAGTAAGATTCTTTCTGATGATGTCTGATATTGAGGAACAAATGGGTAAGTTCATTTTGGAACTTTTGGATTTTGTGCTCACCCATAACTATTTTCTGTTTGGGGACTCCTACCTGAAGCTCCAGGGAACGGCTTTGGGGGTGGCCTGTGTGCCGGCCTTCGCTAATCTGTTCCTGGGGCTGTGGGAGAGGGAGGTCTTCCTTACGGATATGGTCCCTCCGGTTGGCGGGATTCAGATTATATTTTCATCGTGTGGTAGGGCTCACAGGCTGGGTTCGGCCAGATAATGGAGTCACTAAACAGGATTGTTTGGATTTCCTTGACATCAAGATTTTGGTTGATGATGAGGGGAGAGTAACTACCGACCTATTTAGAAAAGAGACATCCACTAATGCACTACTACATGCAAATTCCTGCCATCCATGGAATCTTATCTACAACATACCATACAGTCAATTTTTATGATTGAAACGTATCTGTTCCACGGATGGATATTTTGAACAACAAGCTTGTGATTTTTCAAGTAGATTCCAGGAAAGAGGGTATTCGAGAGCTTGTATAAGACAAGGATATGAAAGAACAAAAGTGTTCAAAATAGATGACCTCCTACAAACTAAAACACACAAAAGGATCAAGACAAAGAGGTGCAGTTTTTATCCACATACAGTCCACAGTGGAGGAAAATTAAATCTACCTTGATGAAGTATTGGGACATATTATGGTTGGATCCCATTTTGGAAAAAGTTCTCCCTACAAGTCCATCTATTACGTATAGGAGAACAAATAATTTAAAGGATATCCTAGTGAGAAGTTATCATTCAGGTGAGCATCCATCTAGGATCTTTGGATCCAGGGGTCCAAAATGAGGGTGTGCCCCATGTGGGAAATGTGTCGCCTGTGTGAATGTTGATAGGGATTCTCATTTTTCTAACCCCATAGGATCCAAGAAACAATATAAGATCACCTACAATATATGGGACACAAGGAGTGATTTACTTGGCATTATGTCCATGTCCAGCTCCCTGGATATGGACTCTTCATTACTAACACGTTCATTATTTTTAATAACACTATTGATTTTTGTCACTTTAATGAGCTGCTACTGTTAGTTGTGGTGTGATTCAGGAGATTTTGATGTTTCGGGTCAGTATATGGCCCTTCACGCGCATCTGTCCCAGGAGGAGTGGTTTGTTCACGCTGGAACGCACCTACATGCCGTCTGTTTGCTGGTGGTGCGCTCTAGCGTGCAACGCATGAGCACTCCCGGTTGGAGAGGATCCGGCTCTGCGCAGGTCGTGAGCCGTGTCTTAGCTCTCTGCTGGTGCATTGACATTGCGCCTACTTCTCTTTACGCCATAAGCGAGGTATGATTATTATCAACAGCCGTATGTCTACATGTGAAGGTTTTTAATTCATTTATATGATTATAAAAGGAGGAGGTGTGTCATTTACCCAGCATCCCCGGAAGAAGCCTGTCTGGCGAAACGGCGTCAGGGTGAGGGAGGCTGCAGAGTCAGCGTGCGATCATCGGTATGGCTAATTTTTAAATTTCTGCCCATTGTTCTTTTTTGGTTATTATTTTTTAAATGGCAATTCTTGCCTTTTGTCATTTTGATTTTTTTCTTTGGGCTACATTGATTTATGGTTTCTGGTACCCTTGATGGCTGTATGACTCTGCAGCTTCTCTCTTAGTCTCACTTAGGGTTTCTCTGCTGCTATTTTATGTATTTGCTGTTATGCTGTATAACTAATAAAGATGTAATTTTTTGATTATACATATGGAGGTTGTTTCATTAATTTTTGGTGGGGTTGTTATGAGCATGTTATCTCCTTCAGTTTTTCCAATAAATTATTATGCCCTAACTTTCTTGTTGGCGTGTTTTCAGAAAATATGAAAGATACACTGTGATTGAATTTTGCTATGTTAAATGTGGTTAAAAGTTCTCACCACTAACAATTAATCCCTACCAGACGAAGCCATTTTGGACCAAACCCTGGAGCAAAAATTTTTTCAATCTGACATGTATCAGAGTCTAAGAATTTCAATTCTAAGAATGTTTTTTGTGACACATTCTTGATGCCCTGTGCACTGGAGTAAGATGTGCCTAATTTAGTAAGATAACTATATATAAATATATTATTATTATTATTATTATTACTATTATTAAAGCGACATTCATTCCATAGCGCTGTACACATGAAAAGGGTTATACATACGTAATACAGACAATTGCACTAAGCATGACCAAGACAAGTTACAAACTGGTACAGAAGGAGAGAGGGCCCTGCCTGTGAGGGCTTACAATCTACATGGTATGGGAGAAGGACACAGTAGGTGCGGGTTAAGTTGGTCATGGCGGTATAGAGGCAGCATGGTCACTGGTTGTAGGCTTGTCTGAAGGATTCCACTGTAGGTGAGAGTCTGATATGTTGGAGCAGTGAGTTCCAGAGTGTGGGGGATGCACGGGAGAAATATTGGAGGCGATTGTGGGAAGAAGTGATAAGAGTAGAGGAAAGAAGGAGGTCTTGTGAGGATCAGAGATTACGGATGTATCGGGAAAGTAGCTCAGAGATGTAGGGAGGGGACAGGTTGTGGACAACCTCGTATGTATTTGTTAATATTTTAAACTAAATTTGATGGGTAATGGAGGAGCCAGTGAAGGGATTGGCAGAGGGGAGAGGCAGAGGAGTACCTGGGTGAGAGGTGGATTAGTCGGGCAGCAGAGTTAAGGATAGTTTGGAGGGGTGCGAGAGTGCTAGAGGGAAGTCCACAGAGAAAAATGTTGCAGAAGGCTAGGCGGGAGATGATGAGGGCATGTACAAGCATTCTCGCAGACTCAAAGTTGAGGAAAGAGCGGATGCGGGAGATGTTTTTGAGTTGGAGGAGGCAGGTGGTGGAAAGGGCTTGGATGTGTGGTCGGAAGGAGAGGGCAAAATCCAAGGTCACTCCAAGGCAGCGGACTTGGTTGATCGGGGAGAGTGTGCAGCCATTGATCGTGATAGATAGGTTTGTTGGGGGGGTTGAGCAAGATGGGGGAAAGATGATGAATTCTGTTTTATCTATGTTAAGTTTTAGAAAGCGAGAGGAGAAGAAGGAGGAGGATATGGAAGATAGGCATTGTGGGATTCTGGATAGTAAGGTGGTGATGCCTGGACCAGAGAGGTAGATTTGTGTATCCTCAGCATAAAAGTGAAACTGAAAGCCATGGCACTCTATGAGCTGTCCCAGGTCGAAAGTGTAGATAGAGAAGAGCAGGGGTCCTAGGACAGAGCCTTGTGGGACACCAACAGAGAGGGAATGAAACAAGGAGCTGGTGTGAGAGTGGAAGACACTAAATGTCCGGTCTGTGAGGTATGATGTGATCCAGGAGAGGGCAAGGTCAGTGATGCCAAGAGATGACAGAGTTTGTAACAGAGGAGAGTGGTCAACGGTGTTAAAGGCAGAGGACAGGTCAAGGAGAAGGAGGACAGAGTAATGTTTTTTTTGTTTTGTCTGTTAGTAGGTCAATGGGGCCTTTGGTAAGTGCAGTCTCAGTCGAGTTGTGGGGTCAGAAGCCAGATTGTAGCCGGTCAAAGAGGGAGCAGGCGGAGGGGTGAGAGGACAGTTCAGAATGGACATGTTGCTCAAGTAGCTTTGAGGCATATGGAAGAAGTGATATGGGGCGATAACTGGACAAAGAAGATGGGTCAAGTGAAGTTTTTTTGAGGATGGGTGTAATGGTAGCATGTTTAAAACCAGAGGGGAAGACACCAGAGGTTAGTGATATGTTGAAGTGATCAGTTAGGGCTGCAATAGTGTGGTGAGGTTAGGGATGACGTGGGATGGGATTGGGTCAAGTGCACAGGTGGTGAGATGTGATCTGGAGAGTAGAGTGGAGAATTTTTTTCTGTAATGGTAGAGAAGCAGGTTTTGGGAGAAGAGGACTGAGCAGTTTTGTAGAGGGTCTGTGGGGACTGTGCAATGAAGCTTTCTCTTATGTTGACGATCTTTTGTTTGAAGTCCTCAGCTGGGAAGAGAGGAGAGGGTGGGGGCACTGGGGGACAGAGAAGGGAGTTAAAAGTGTTAAAAAGTTGTTTATGGCTGTGGGACAGGGAAAATATGAGAGATGAGAAGTAGGCCTGTTTTGCATGAGTGAGTGAGGATTTGAAAATGAGGAGGGATTGCTTGTATGTTGTGAAGTGATCATTAGAATGTGATTTCTTCCATCGCCGCTCAGCAGCCCTGGAAGCTTGTCTGAGTTTTTGGGTCAGGTTGGTGTGCCAGGGTTCTCTGTTGATTTTTCTTGTTTTGTTGTATGTGAGGGGGGCAACAATGTCCAGAGCTGTACTTATTGTGGTGCAGGGTGGTGGCAGTATCGGGACCGGGGGAGCAGCAGAAGAGACCAGTGAAGAGAAGGTAAGTAGGTTGTGGTCGGAGAGGGGGAGAGACGAATTAGAAAGGTTAGTTAGGTAGCAGAGGCGGGAAAAGATAAGATCCAGAGTGTGACCACCTCTGTAGGTGGGAGCGGAAGACCACGGTGAGAGGCCGAAGGAGAAAGAGAGTGATAAGAGTTTACAGGCGGCTGAGTGGTAGGTGTCAATAAGGATGTTGAAGTCACCCATGATGATAGTGGGGATGTCGACAGAAAGAAAGTGTAAGAGCCAGGTGTTAAAGTGGTCAAGAAAGATATATATATATATATATATATATATATATATATATATATTGTAATGATTCGCTCTGGTAGGCGGGGTAAACGGACGCAGAACAGAGGCAAAAGAAACAGTTTGTAAAACAAAACTTCAGTGTTTATTCACACAGGAGAAAAAAAAAGCAACATTTTTCAGTCTTAGTGTTCGTTCACACAAAGGAAAATCCAAAGAACAAAACAGTCACCTTGTTAGCAGATTTTTTCAGCGGTCCACAACAGGCTTTAGGGGGCCTGTTTCCCCGCATGCGGCTCTCAGCCCTCTAGCACGGCACCATGCCTCAAATCCCAAAATAGAGACTCAGATTCTGAGCCCAGCTGCCTATTTAAAGGACAGCCAGGTGCTGCCAAAACCTGGACCGGCACTTAAACTCTGGTCCGGTATTTGATCTCATCTGGCTGGAAATCAGCCCAGCCGCCCATGTTGGGAGGAAAATACCTGCCTTCCCAAACAAAACCCCTTGCTGTGTCACTATATATATATATATATATATATATACAGTACAGACCAAAAGTTTGGACACACCTTCTCATTCAAAGAGTTTTCTTTATTTTCATGACTATGAAAATTGTAGATTCACACTGAAGGCATCAAAACTATGAATTAACACATGTGGAATTATATACATAACTAAAAAGTGTGAAACAACTGAAAATATGTCATATTCTAGGTTCTTCAAAGTAGCCACCTTTTGCTTTGATTACTGCTTTGCACACTCTTGGCATTCTCTTGATGAGCTTCAAGAGGTAGTCACCTCAAATGGTTTTAACTTCACAGGTGTGCCCTGTCAGGTTTAATAAGTGGGATTTCTTGCCTTATAAATGGGGTTGGGACCATCAGTTGCGTTGTGGAGAAGTCAGGTGGATACACAGCTGATAGTCCTACTGAATAGACTGTTAGAATTTGTTTTATGGCAAGAAAAAAGCAGCTAAGTAAAGAAAAAAGAGTGGCCATCATTACTTTAAGAAATGAAGGTCAGTCAGTCCGAAAAATTGGGAAAACTTTGAAAGTGTCCCCAAGTGCAGTCACAAAAACCATCAAGCACTACAAAAAAACTGGCTCATATGCGGACCGCCCCAGGAAAGGAAGACCAAGAGTCACCTCTGCTGCGGAGGATAAGTTCATCCGAGTCACCAGCCTCAGAAAACGCAGGTTAACAGCAGCTCAGATTAGAGACCAGGTCAATGCCACACAGAGTTCTAGCAGCAGACACATCTCTAGAACAACTGTTAAGAGGAGACTGTGTGAATCAGGCCTTCATGGTAGAATATCTGCTAGGAAACCACTGCTAAGGACAGGCAACAAGCAGAAGAGACTTGTTTGGGCTAAAGAACACAAGGAATGGACATTAGACCAGTGGAAATCTGTGCTTTGGTCTGATGAGTTCAAATTTGAGATCTTTGGTTCCAACCACCGTGTCTTTGTGCAACGCAGAAAAGGTGAACGGATGGACTCTACATGCCTGGTTCCCACCGTGAAGCATGGAGGAGGAGGTGTGATGGTGTGGGGGTGCTTTGCTGGTGACACTGTTGGGGATTTATTCAAAATTTAAGGCATACTGAACCAGCATGGCTACCACAGCATCTTGCAGCGGCATGCTATTCCATCCGGTTTGCATTTAGTTGGACCATCATTTATTTTTCAACAGGACAATGACCCCAAACACACCTCCAGGCTGTGTAAGGGCTATTTGACCATGAAGGAGAGTGATGGGGTGCTGCGCCAGATGACCTGGCCTCTATAGTCACCAGACCTGAACCCAATCGAGATGGTTTGGGGTGAGCTGGACCGCAGAGTGAAGGCAAAAGAGCCAACAAGTGCTAAGCATCTCTGCCAACTACTTTAAGACTGTTGGAAGACCATTTCAGGTGACTACCTCTTGAAGCTCATCAAGAGTGTGCAAAGCAGTAATCAAAGCAAAAGGTGGCTACTTTGAAGAACCTAGAATATGACATATTTTCAGTTGTTTCACACTTTTTTGTTATATATATAATTCCACATATGTTAATTCATAGTTTTGATGCCTTCAGTGTGAATCTACAATTTTCATAGTCATGAAAATAAAGAAAACTCTTTGAATGAGAAGGTGTGTCCAAACTTTTGGTCTGTACTGTATATATATATATATATATATATATATATATAGTGACACAGCAAGGGGTTTTGTTTGGGAAGGCAGGTATTTTCCTCCCAACATGGGCGGCTGGGCTGATTTCCATATATATATATATATAGATAGAGAGACACTCAGCGCCAGTCCCTATAAGATATGGGGTCAATGGTATTAAAATAGAAAGAATAAAATATAATAATATAACATAAAATGATGTAAGATGATAAAAATTATATAGTTTAATCAAATAATTAGAATAATAGTGTTACTCACTATTGGTCTGCAGGATGAAGCTCAATACACCTGCAGTCCTTAACCTTCCCGGCCAAGGTCGTTTGTAGAATGTCAGGTATTGATATCAGCGCATAAGGTAGCTTCTTATCAAATGCCTTTTATTAAAAATTAGCTCAAAGCGTTTCGGGGGCATCTCTCTCCCCTTCTTCAGGAAACTACATCAAAACATAGTCATACAGATTTATACTCTTACCAGTTTATATACATTTAACTAGCTACAATTTCCTGCCCTCAGTTCATGGGCATGGCGCTTGGGCCAGGAGGTGAAGTCAGAGGAACACAACGTCACATCGGGCTGCCTTATCTCGGCCTTGTGCGCTCCAAGCACAGTGTTTCTTTCATACTTTCAGAAAAGTTTAATAAATGAAAGCTGAGCTCCGATTGGTTTGCGATGAACAACAGGACCTGATATTGTTAGACAGTTTTAAGAAATAAGGCAACAATTTATTAGAAAATGGTTCAATATTCAATTAGACGGGACAACCCCTTTAACCCATATCTTATAGGGACTGGTACTGAGTGTCTATATACAGTGGCCGGGTTTGGAGTGGCCCCAATGCTACGCAGGGTCCCCCGGACACCGTTGAGGTGTCACCACGTGTTGTTGCTCTCCGGAAGGGATGGTAAGGCGTGGTGCTCCCCAATGGGAAATAAGTCCAGATAGTCAGGTTCTGCTTCTTTACTGGAGGAATTTAGGTACAAAACAATACAGGTGAGACATTGGGCTGGCTGCTCCAGTCTCCTCCCTGGCAGAAGAAGGGTTTGATACTGAGGAAAGGCCTGAGCTAGCTGTTCCTCTCTCTCTTCAGAAGGCTGGCATCCTGGTCAGGCCCCATGGTCTGTAGCTCAGTAGTCCGGGTGGCTCCTTGGTCACAGGGCTTGTGACCCATAGTCTGTGTCTCAGCGTCCCCATCTCAGAGTCTTCTTCTGGTCTCTCCTCCAAGCACTGGTCCCTAACTGAAGCACACTAGGGGTTCTGACTGCTCTCCTTATATACAGTTTCTAGCTAGACAAGAACCTTCTAGTGGGAGGGGGAAGTGGAAAAACTCAGCCCAAACAAACACATTGTTTCAACTCCCATCCAGTATAGACTTACATTAGAGCTTTAATGATACTCAATGGCAATGACAGAGCAGTTTTTCCAGACAAAAACAAGTTTCCAGACATAACAACATAGCTAAAACCAAACATTTAAAAGGTCAGAATGTCTGCTTTTTATGGTAAACAAGTCTGGGTTTTACCCTCCAAAACAGGGTTGTAAACAAGTATGGGTTATTCCCTCCTAAACATGGTCTTCTTTAAACCATATGGCAGCTGTGGAAAATTACCAGCTGCTCAAGCAAAGTCCTAACAGTTTCTCAGTATTCATTAACCCTTTCCACAGAGCCATGTAAATACAGTGATAATGAACAGGATATATATCACAACAAATAACTAAAATGCAGTAACACAGTAATAAACAGTATAAGTTAACCCTTTCAAGAGAAATAAAATAAGAAGTTTTAACTTTGCATAGGGGAAATAGGCAAATGTCTACAAATGTCAAAATGTCAAGGTACTCCCTGCTCCAGGGCACTACATATATAAATAGGATTCTAATGTTTTAATCTGAAACGCTCAGATAAAAGTGTTTATTCTATGAGAGTTTTTATCGCTTGTTTAATAAAGACCATAATTTTTACTGGGAATCTGGAATTTGTTCCCCTTTTTTGGATATACATTAGTAGTGTATTGGTGTATATACTCCTTGTCATTTTTTATTTTTTTATTATCTATTGACTTTCATAGTGGAGTACTCCTCTATGTATTATAGCAGCCTCCCCTTATAATGATATAATAGCTCACATACCAATATACTGGAATTTATAAAGTTATATATTTAAAAATACTTCATTATTCTACATATATTGAATACTAGTAAAAGATTTTAAATTCCACCACTATTGGCGCCCACACACCACTTATTTTGGGTGGAATACCGGAAATATTTGCATTTAAACCTCTTTTTTAACTGTAATGTATTAAAAGGTAGATTTGCTGAAAGCCCAAATCTCTGCCACTCAGGCATAGACTTAAGCTATAGTTTAATCCAATCTCTGCTGTAAATTATAGTAAATCCAGAGTACTGCAATAGGCCCACCTCCCTCCCACTTAGCCCCAACCCTTTTCTTGTAACTTTACAAAAGTCTTGATAAGCTCATAATTTGCAACTTTTATCAGCACAATAGTGGGGTAAACACAATGACAAATCTCCTTCATGTACTTAATGCTAGTGGTAAATTTTGATCAATATATACTGTTTTTATTTATTAGAAACCCCAAATTAATGAATTTTTTTTTCTCTGCTATTAAGACTGACATGTCATATTTGAAGACCCCTTGATGCACCCCTAGAGTAGAAACTCCAAAAAATGTACCCCATTTTGGAAATTACAGGATAAGGTGGCAGTTTTGTTGGTACTATTTTAGGGTACATATGATTTTTGGTTGCTCTATATTACAAAAAATAGCTGTTTTGGCACCGTTTTTATTTTTTGTTATTTACAATGTTCATCTGATAGGTTGGATCATGTGGTATTTTTACAGAGAAGGTTGTTACGGACACGACAATACCAAATATGAAAAAAAAAAATGGTTTGTTTCAGTTTTACATAATAAAGCTTTTTTGAAAAAAAAATTTAGTGACTCCATATTCTGAAAGCCATGGTTTGTTTTATTTTTTGTGTGACTGTCTTATGTAGGTGCTAATTTTTTTCGGTATGAGATGATAGTTTGGTTGCTCTATATTACACTTTTTGTGATGTAAGGTGACAAAAAAGTGGCTTTTTTGACACACTTTATTTATTTTTTTACAGTGTTCACCTGAGGGTTTAGGTCATGTGACATTTTTATAGAGCAGGTTCTTACGGACGTGGCAATACCAAATATGTATACTATTTTTTTTTTTTTTTTGTTTTACACAATAACAGCATTATTGAAACAAAAAAATCATGTTTTAGTGTCTCCATATTCTTAGAGCCATATATTTTTTTATTTTTTGGGTGATTATCCTAGGTAGGGTCTAATTTTTTGCGGGATGAGATGACAGTTTGATTTGTATGATTTTAGGATGCATATGACTTTTTGATCGCTTGGTATTACACTTTTTGTGATGTAAGGTGAAAAAAAATGTATTTTTTAATGCCGTTTTTATTTTATTTTTTACAGTGTTCACCTGAGGGGTTAGTTCATGTGATATTTTTATACAGAAAGTTCTTACGGACGCGGCGATACCTAATATGTATACTTTTTTTTTTTATTTAAGTTTTACACAATAACAGCATTTTTAAAAGAAAAAAAAATCATGTTTTAGTGTCTCCATATTCTGAGAGCCATAGTTTTTTAATTTTTTGGGCTATTGTCTTAGTTAGAGTCTCATTTTTTGCGGGATGAGATTACAGTTTGATTGGTATGATGTTGAAGTGCTTATGACTTTTTGATAGCTTGGTATTACACTTTTTGTGATGTAAGATGACAAAAATTGCTTTTTTGGCACAGTTTTTATTTTTATTTTTTTACGGTGTTCACCTGAGGGGTTAGGTCATGTGATATTTTTATATAGCCGGTCGATAAGGATGAGTCAATACCTAATATGTCTATTTTTCTTTTTTTTTCCCTATTTTTTACAATTTTATTTTACTTTATTTTAGGAAAAGGATGCTTTTTTTTGTAAAACTTTTGTTTGCTAAAATGATTTTAGAATTTTGCTAAAAAGATTTTTTAAGAGCTATAATTTTTTTTGCTGGCCATTTTTTTGTTTTTTCACTTTATTTTTTGTCCCACTATGGGACTTCAACATTTCAGGGTCTGATTCCTGTTTCAATACAGCACAATACATCTGTATTGTGCTGTATTGAACTGTCAGTGTCAATATTGAACTGTCTTACACTGTAAGACGCTAACAGTTGCCTAGGAGACCCAGCTCTGGGGCTGGATTTCCTGGGCTTCAGTAGCTGGCAGTCCCGATGCCTGTTCAAGGCACCGGGGCTGCCATAGCAACCATCGGGTCACCGCAGCACAGGGACCCGATGGATATGTACAAGCTGCCGCAAACCCTGTGTATGCCGCGGTCAACGTGACCACAGCATACAGGGGTTTAATCAGCCGGCATCAATGGTGGCAGATACAGCAGGGGCCTGGCTAACCGTATCAGCCGGGCCTGTGCTGCTGATCGCGGCAGCGTGTATGGGGCAGCGGGTTAACCCGAGAATTCTCGTCCTAAGGAGTTAAGTACCTGCCAGTTAGATGAGCATTCTCGTCCAGGGTCATTAAGGTGTTAAAAACAACACCCCTTAACGTATTCAAAACATTTAGAAAGTTTGCTAACCCTTAAATTTACACCAGGAAGAGAGCTGCTGTAAATTTAAGTCTGTCGCACAGCCTGCTAGAGAAAGCGCTTGCATCTCTACATAACTTTGGCACTTCCTCCAGCAGCGCAGAGGGACTTAAGACCGACATGATAAACGCCAGTCTTAATAAATGTCCCCCTTAATTTTTTTTTTCAGATTTTTGGTTTTAATCCATTTTATAACAGACGTGCTAACAAAAAAACTAAACTATTTATTATCCAGAATCTGCAGCTTTTGTAAACATCTCATATGTTATTCTAGTGTGACTCAAATACTGGCCTCGAAAATGAAGGCACACCTTGTGGATTTTGGGGCTTTAATTTTTTAGGCTGTTTTTCAGGCATGATCTCAGGTTTCCCAAAACCCCCCAAAAAGACACCTGGAAACTACACCTCTCAAAGAATTAATCTACGGTTGTACTGAGCATCTTGGTGTTTCAAGAATTTGTTAGAATTGGGCCGTGAAAAAACCAACTCCAAATGTTTTATTTTCACAAGGGTTAACAGGAGAAAAAACAATCCAGACAGTGTTACACCATTTTTCCCAAGTAAGGCAATATGCCATATGTAGTCATAAACAGCTGTTTGGGTCCCATTTGGTGTAAGAAGAACAGATTTTGCTTGAATTGTAGAAGTTCAGTGAAAACTCCCCAAAATATAACCCCATTTTGGAAACTACACCTCCCAAAGAATTCTGCTAGGGATGTAGGGATAGTTTTAGCTCCACAGTTGCTTCATAGGCGTGATTAACATTGGACATGAAAATGAAAAGTTATATTTATTCTAAAATAGCACGTTGCTTTAGCCAAATTTTTTTCATTTTCACAAGGGTTATGCAATTTCTCCTATGATAATACCCCATTGGATTTTGGAACAGGGATTTTGCTAAAAATGATTTTTTAAGAGCTTAAAAAAAAAATTTTCGGGCCACTTTTTTGTTATAGTTTTTACTTTTACCATTTTGGGGTACATATCTCTTTTTGATGATTTTTTTATATCATTTTCTGGGAGATGAGGTGGCCAGAAAATTGCAATTTTGCCAGTGTTTTTTTAATGGGGTTTACTGTATGGTATAAATAGCATGATAACTTTATTCTGTGGGTTGATATGATAACAGTAATACCAAATATGTTTTCTTTTCTTTTTCTTTTGTACTTTTGCACCATAAAATCACCATATTGTAAGACCCATAGCATAGTATTTATTTTTCCATTGAGGCAACTGTATGAGGTCTTGTTTTTTGTAGGAAAGGCGGAGATGAACAAAAAACACCTATTCTGTCAATGTTTATTTTTATTATAATGGAGTTCACCATGCAGTATAAATTAAATTTTTATTCTGTGTGATACCAAACTTATACAGTTTTTTTTATGTTTTACTGTATTTAACATCCAGTAGAAGACTAGGAACTTAAAGTGTCCCTGGAAAAAAAAAGAAGTGGCACAATGCTGTAGGCGGGTAAAAAATTTACAAAAGGCAGAACAAACACAAATAAACCCCAGCTGAACAAAATACGCCCCAGCGGATCCAAATACCACAATGTAGCACAAAATACAGCAACACAAAATACAGTTCATTCAGAAAGTCTTCAGACACTTTCACTTTTTGTTATTTGGCTGCATTCTTCCGAAATAAATAAAATCTAGTTTTCCCCATCATTCTGCACTCAATACCCCATATTAAGAAAGTGAAAACAAAATGTTAGAAATCTTTGCTAATTTATTAAAAAGAAAAAACTAAAACACTGCATTAACATAAAATATTCAGACCCTTTATTCTGTACTTAGTTGAAGCACCAATGACAATGATCACAGCCTCCAGTCTTCTTGGGTATGATGCCACAGGGTTTGCATGCCTGAATTTGGGGATATTCTGCCATTCTTCTCTGCAGATCCTTTCAAGTTCTGTCAGGTTGGATGGGGACCGTTGGTGGACAGCCATTTTCAGGTCTCTCCTGAAATGTTGGATTGAGTTCAAGTTGGAGCTCTGAATTGGCCACTCAAGAACATTCACAGAATTGTCCCTAAACCACTCCTGTGTTGTTCTGGCTGTATGCTTACATTCATAATTGTCTTGTTGGAAGGCAAACCTTAGCCCAGTCTAAAGCCCAAACCACTCTGGATAAGGTTGTTCTGTCTTCATACACTTTCACACAGTGTGCAGTCTGATATACAGCATAAACCTTTCTGTCTTCCAAATAAGAGGACTGTTCTTTGTAGTCTAACTTGTTTATTGATGAACAGGTTGTATATATGTGATTGGTAAAACTACAAGAATACAAATAGCATGTACAGTATATTAAGTATGGAATAGCATGTACTATAACATTTACATTGAAGGCATATGGTAAAATGGCTGCCTATACATAGGATTACATGCCTATCTAACAGTCACAACAACTCCCTGAGTAACAGTTACACACTGACTGAACAGCTCTGCATAACATCATGTCCCTGAAACAGAGGTAAATCTCTTACCAGATATTATTTTGCAAGGATAGTGAAGTTTGAGAAGGAGACATGCATAAGACAGCTCTGATGATGTGTCCTGGAGACTTCTCTTTCCCAGGATGCTTTGCACTAACCCACAATGCAGTAGTCTTTGTAACAAGAAAACATAGTGTAATACAATTTAATACCGCTAGATGGTGCTATAACCACACTGAGCACTCCGAAATATGAGTGTGCCAGAAGTAAACTGTAATGATTTTCTAACCCTGCTAGGCAGAACACTCTCCACCTGGCATCAACAGACGCCACTACTAGATCCATCAGGTGAAAACAAGTTCCGCTATTGGCCTGAGGAATAGTTTGTACTCACCAAGATTCCACACTTTGACCTCGGCCTTGCGTACATTCCCATCCTTGCTTAGGGAATGTGTTGGTGATAAGGCCCAGTGACCACTCATTCCGGTGCGACTGGCTGCCTTTCATGACCACGACATTCCCAGGTCTAATGTTTTGCTTGTTAATTTGCCACTTCCTTCTTGATTGTAAGGTAGAGATATACTGCTTCCTCCACCTATACCAGAAGGCATTAGAAAAACTTTGCACCTGCCTCCATTGTCGTCTGTAGAGGTCTTTGTCATTAAATTCTCCAAGAGGAGCACTCGGAGTGCTGGTTGTCTGCGTGAGTATCATGGCAGGAGTGAGGATAGTCAAATATTCAGGATCGCTGGAAAGGGTAGTGTCACGGGCGTACCGAGACGTATGGACATTCCCTTGACAGGTGGCAGGAGATCTGTGAGACTGGCAACACGTGGTTTGATCTGACATGTTTTCCTTTTGGCTGAAATTACATTTGTGTTGTTTCTGGCTGGTGCTTGCCACACCTTCTTTCCCCAGGTGTGGCTATTGTGGTCATTTTACCTTATCTATTGTTGTTTTTCCCACTATGCTATGTCATTTATAGCTTCTGTTGGAACTTGTGGTTAGCTTGTGTTTGGTTCTCGGCTGAGTTCCTGGTGCTACCAAAGCTTCATTGAAAATAAGTGTTTCCTTTCCCTTTTCTATTTTGTTTATATATATGTGTGTGTGTTGCCTTTCCCTGTTGTTTGTCATTAGGCCTGAGGGAGACTCCTGTTCATCCTTCCCTTTCGAAGAACAGGTAGACTCAGTCCTGAAATTAGTTCCAGGGTCCTATAGGGTGAGATAGGATTCTAGGTATACGGTGCATGAACTTGTCTCCCTTTGGGGCCTGTTCATACTAGTAGTCTGTCAGGACTGGAGTTATGGTTTACTCTAGGAGGTGTCCATTTTCCTTCCTAGTTTCCAGGCCTTATTCCGGTATCCCCTTTTTCCTCCTATGCTCTGTGTGGTGTTTTCCTCCCACACACGAGCGTGACATTATAAACCGCCCAAAACCGTCATTTTTGCATGTTTCAGTACAGCCATGGATCCTATTGCTGCACTGGCCTGTCTTTGGTGGAAGCTGACCTCCGCACAACTGTCTCGCAGATCCAGAGACCACAGGCTGCTGGTCCTAGTGGTGGTGGTTACCAGGCCTGTCTCGAGCCTAAAGTTGCCCTAACAGACAGGGGGAAGTGATAATTTAATTTTGTTTAGGGAGGTGTGCAAATTGAATTTTAGGCTACATCCACACTCATATGGGGATGAGAATCAGAGAGTTGTGTGGTTATTTTGTTTCTTAAGGGGGGCACCCAGTCATGGGCTTTTTCTCTGCCAACCGGATGAATTTTTCAAAGCTCTGGGTCTCCTCTATGATGACCCGGGTCGGACCTCCCTGGCCGAGACCAAGCTACGTGGCCTTCGTCAGGGAGAGTGTTCTGCTGAGATCATTTGCTTTGAGTTTAGGAGGTGGGCTACGGATACTAAGATGAATGTTGTAAATAACAAAAAAATAAAAAAAAAAGGTGCCAAAACAGCTATTTCTTGTTACCTTGCCTCACATTAAGTGTAATATAGAGCAACCAAAAATCATATGTACCCTAAAATATCTCTATTTTCCATTAATTCTTGTGGAACACCTAAAGGGTTAGCAAAGTTAGTAAAATCAGTTTTGAATACCTTGAGGGGTGCAGTTTCTATAATGCGGTCATTTTTGGGTGGTTTCTATTATGTAAGCCTCACAAAGTGACTTCAGACCTAAACTGGTCCTTAAAAACTGGGTTTTTGAAAATTTCAAGATTTGCTTCTAAACTTCTAAGCCTTGTAACATCCCCAAAAAATAAAATGTCATTCCCAAAATGATCCAAACATGAAGTAGACATATGGGGAATGTAAAGTAATAATTATTTTTGTAGGTATTACTATGTATTATAGATGTAGAGAAATTGAAACTTGGAAATTTGCTAATTTTTCTAATTTTTTTGTAAATTTGGTATTTTTTTTATAAATTAAAATGATTTTTTTTTTACTCCATTTTACCAGTGTCATGAAGTACAATATGTGATGAAAAAACTGTCTCAGAATGGCCTGGCTAAGTCAAAGTGTTTTAAACTTATCACCACATAAAGTGACACTAGTCAGATTTGCAAAAAATTGCCTGGTCCTTAAGGTGAAAATGAGCCCGATCCCTAAGGGGTTAATAAATCAATTCACTTGCGTGCGACGGTGCAAGTACTCCGAGTCCGAATAGTTCTTGCTCCGCAGCGCCGCTGGGCGCCCGCCCCAGCATGTGCAGCTACGCAGCGTGCGTGTGTGCCGTGCACGCGGCCCCGGGGGCAGCTCACTCAGAGCAGCATGTGAGTGAGCACGGCCGGTCACGGGGTCGGGGGGTGTGACGAGTGGCGTGGCGGCGGGCAGCAGCAGGGACTGGAGGGAGCTGGTGGTGAATCATGTTGTGAGTCTGTGAGTCACACACAGCCAGACTGCCAACTGGAGTGGTAGGTGAGCGCCAGTGGAAGTGCCATGGAGAGGGAGAAATGTGCCATGGGGGGGATGATGTGCCATGGGGGGGATGATGTGACACAATAGGGGTCATGTGGGTGATGTAAAAAAGAGGGGGTTATGTGCCATGGCTGACATGGGGGCATGATGGCTGACATGGGGGCATGATGGCTTACATGGGGGGCTGATGGATGGGAGGCTAATAGCTGACATACGGGGCTGATCTGGGGCATCGGGGGTCTGATCTGAGGTCTGATTAACATTGGGGGTCTGATTGGGGCTGTCAGCTGAGGTCTGATTAACATTGGGGGTCTGATTGCTGGTCTGACCGGAGGTGTAATGGAAAATATTTTTTTATTATTATCCTCCTCTAAAACCTAGGTGCATCTTAGAGGGCGAAAAATACAGTCCTCAAACCAGCGATTTTCTGAAGCAGAGAGAAGATACCAGGACCACACAGAGGAGAAGCCAGCTGCTGCAGACGGGACCAGGGCCAGGTTAGCTGCAAGGGAAGGGGGGCGCCAAAATGTAGCTTCACTTGTGTTGGCAATCCTTGCACCGGCCCTGCGTACAATGATGTTCCTCCAACACCTTGTGACACAATTACGGTGACACAAATAGAGGGGACACGAGTCCGGTACGTCTCCCTGAGCCTCTAACACCTGCACCTCAAGGTCAGGGTAGAGGGCGGATATCACCACCCCTTTAGGGGGACTCAGGTTTTCAAAATCACCACCTCCTAAATTCGGAACAATAGATCCCTGCCGAATGCTCTCCCTGATGCAGGCCACGTAATTTAGTCTCGGCCAGGGAGAGTACAACCGACCAGCTAGTTATTAGTCAGGAAGAAAATCTATAAGCTACACCTCCAAGAGTGAGAATCTGCTACTTATGGGAAAGGTAGTTTACCAACAAGCAAGGGGTGTGGCCAGGGCCGGCCTTTGGGGTGTGCGGGCTGTGCGGCCGCACAGGGCGCCATAGCAACAGGGGCGCCGGGCGGCCGACAGCCCGCAATGTAATATGGGCAGGCGAGGCGGCACTTATGTTTTCCCAAGTATTCAGCAGGGGGCGCCCGGCGCCCGTTGCGGTAAAAAAAAAAAGTTGCTTATATAAGTTGGGGGCGGCTGGCGGCGCCCCTCATTCTGCGCCGCCTGAGTGGCTTGCCGCTCTAAAGAATCCTGCCTGCGCCTGTTAATGTAGCGTGGCCGAGCTCTGTTAGGTCCGCGGTACAGGAGCTTTTGTTTCCTGTACCCGGCCGGACTGACAGGAAGTGCTCACTTAGTGTGCACTTCCTGTCAGTCCGGCCGGGTACAGGAAACAAATGCTCCTGTACCGCGGATCGAACAGAGCTCGGCCACGCTACACTAGAGGTACACTAGAGTGACAAGGGGGGAGGAAAGAAAGAGAGAGAGTGACAAGGGGGGAGGAAAGAAAGAGAGAGTGACGAGGGGGGAGGAAAGAAAGAGAGAGAGTGACAAGGGGGGAGGGAAGAGAGAGAGTGACAAGGGGGGAGGGGGGAGGAAATAATGAGAGTGATGGGGGGGGGAGGAAATAATGAGTGATGGGGGGGGGGGGGGAATAATGAGAGTGATGGGGGGGGGGAAATAATGAGAGTGATGGGGGGGGGGGAAATAATGAGAGTGATGGGGGGGGAAATAATGAGAGTGATGGGGGGGGGGAAATAATGAGAGTGATGGGGGGGGAAATAATGAGAGTGATGGGGGGGGGGGAATAATGAGAGTGATGGGGGGGGGGGGAATAATGAGAGTGATGGGGGGGGAAATAATGAGAGTGATGGGGGGGGGAAATAATGAGAGTGATGGGGGGGGGGGAAATAATGAGAGTGATGGGGGGGGGGAATAATGAGAGTGATGGGGGGGGGAAATAATGAGAGTGATGGGGGGGGGGAAATAATGAGAGTGATGGGGGGGGGGAAATAATGAGAGTGATGGGGGGGAAATAATGAGAGTGATGGGGGGGGGGAAATAATGAGAGTGATGGGGGGGGGGAAATAATGAGAGTGATGGGGGGGGGGAAATAATGAGAGTGATGGGGGGGGGGAAATAATGAGAGTGATGGGGGGGGGAAATAATGAGAGTGATGGGGGGGGAATAATGAGAGTGGGGGGGGGGAATAATGAGAGTGATGGGGGGGGGAATAATGAGAGTGATGGGGGGGGGAATAATGAGAGTGATGGGGGGGGGGAATAATGAGAGTGATGGGGGGGGGAAATAATGAGAGTGATGGGGGGGGAATAATGAGAGTGATGGGGGGGGAAATAATGAGAGTGATGGGGGGGGGGAAATAATGAGAGTGATGGGGGGGGGAAATAATGAGAGTGATGGGGGGGGATAGTGAGAGTGATGGGGGGGGGAATAATGAGAGTGATGGGGGGGGAATAATGAGAGTGATGGGGGGGGAAATAATGAGAGTGATGGGGGGGGAAATAATGAGAGTGATGGGGGGGGAAATAATGAGAGTGATGGGGGGGGAAATAATGAGAGTGATGGGGGGGGGGAAATAATGAGAGTGATGGGGGGGGGGAAATAATGAGAGTGATGGGGGGGGAATAGTGAGAGTGATGGGGGGGGGGGAATAATGAGAGTGATGGGGGGGGGGGATAATGAGCGTGACAAGGGAGGGCGGGTGGAATAATGAGTGACAAGGGAGAGGGGGGATAATGAGAGTGACAAGGGAGGGGGGGGGGGGGGGGAGAGAATGACAATGGAGTCCCCAGAGCCAGACTGCAGCCAGAGTCCAGATCATCTTATTGTCCTGGTGGTAAGTAGACAATGCAATATGTTTATTATTTAATTGTTTAGTTATTAATACTACATTGGAAACAAATTTTCTCAGCTGGACACCGGCCGACACTGTGCATGCGCTGGGAGCCTCACCAGCGTTTAGGGTAGGGAAAAAGCACTGGCCCGTACGTAATTTTTCCCTTCCCTAACCGCTGGTGAGGCTCCCGGTGCATGCGCAGTGTCGGCCGGTGTTCAGCTGAAAACATCCATCCGATCACTGCGCATTGGCCCATAGTTTTTCCCTACCCTAACCGCCGGCGAGGCTCCTGGCGCATGCGCACTCTGCTGTGAAATTTCCCTAACCTGTCGTTGTGCGCCTGCGCGGCGCTGCACACCTCCTCACGTCATGTCCGGTGCGACCGGAAGTGACGAGGGTAGGGAAATCTCACGAACTAGGGAAGTATAACATTACACCGGCCTTTGGGGTGTGAGGGCTGGTAACTACTTGGTTGGATAGTCAGCCAGCCTATGCCATGATGCCAGCAACAAGCAGTGTTTTTTTTTTTTTTTTTGGGGGGGGGGGGGGGCGCCACAAGGTTAGCTCGCACAGGGCGCCTGAACACCTAAGGCCGGCCCTGGGTGTGGCATTCACCAAAACACAGACACAATAGTATCCACAGTGTCAATTAAACCGACGAATTGCCAGTCTCCGATCTCCTGGTACCTGCCACGGGAACGTCCGTGACACCTTCTTTCCCCGGGTGTGGCTATTGTGGTCATTTTACATTCTCTATTGTTGCTTCTCCCACTATGATATGCCGTTTATAGCTTCTGTTGGACTTGTGGTTAGCTTGTGTTTGGTTTTTGGCTGAGTTCCTGGTGCTACCAAAGCTTAATTGAAGATAAGCGTTTACTTTCCCTTTTGTATTTTGTTTATATATATGTGTGTGTGTGTGTGTGTGTTGCCTCTCACTGTTGTTTGCCATTAGGCCTGAGGGAGACTCCTGTTCGTCCTTCCCTTTGGAGGAACGGTGAGACTCAGTCCTGACAGTAGTTCCAGGGTCCTATAGGGTGAGATAGAATTCTAGGTATATGGTGTATGAACTTGCCTACCTTTGGGGCCTGTTCATACTAGTAGTCTGTCAGGACTGGAGTTAGGGTTTTCTCTAGGAGGTGTCCATTTTCCTTTCCTAGTTTCCAGGCCTTATTCCAGTATCCCCTTTTCCCTCCTATGCTCGGTGTCGTGTTTTCCCTGCACACACGAGCATGACAGGTAGTCAACGGTCTAGCATTCATGATAGCTGAAACTTCTGCCAAGAATGTGTTCAAACCTTCATGTGTGAATCTTGTACTCCCTACTTGCAAGAAGATAGAATCCAATATTTTTCGCGCTATCCCTATAATCCTTTCCCAGACGCCTACCATGTGAGAATAATGCGGTGAATTAAAGGTGCAGGTGCATCCTTGCTCGTTTAAATATCTTTCCACATTGGTAGTGTCTAAGTTGGAAAAAATTTGAAGTTCTTTCACTGTCCCAGCAAAATTTATGCCTCTGTCCGAACGAATATGCTTGACAGGCTCTCTAATGGCGATAAACCGTCGAAGTGCATTTATGAAACTTGAAATGTTGATGGATTCGATCACTTCTATATGGACAGCTCTGCTGGACACACAAGTGAACATGACCGCCCAGCGCTTTGCGCTGGCATGAATACCTCTAGTGTGCCATGTACCCACTGACCGAGGACCGAATACATCCAGACCAATGTTGGTGAAAGGAGGATCTGTACTGAGTCTCTTAGTTGGGACACTGGCCATCTTCGGGTTCTAGAACATGCCATTAATTTTGCAACAAGTAATGCAGTTGAAGATGAGCTTGCTCACACACCTCTTTGCTCCAACTATCTATATAGTCTGGCAGCTCGTAGATTCCCTTTGGTAAACAATCGACCCTGGTGTTTCACTTGAATGTGGTGATGTCACACGAGCAGGGTCGTGACGTGATGATGTCTGGGAATTATTACAGGATGTTTCTTCACAAATTCCACCTTGGCTTCTTGAAGACGGCCTCCTACTCTTAGCAACTTATTTAGGTCAATGATTGGATCGAGCTTTTTCAAAACGTTATCCTTGGAGACTGTTTGGCCTTTGCTGAGGTAGTCTATTTCCTTAGCATAACATTCACGTTGTGTAAAATATAAGAGTGAAACTGGATCGCACATCCTTAATACTATGCTTTTATCTAATAACTGCTTCTCAGCATAATTAACATCGCTTCTGAGGATGTGCAATCCAGTTTCAGTCTTATATTTTACATGTTTTGTAGAATCTATGCTTTTTCCCCCTGTGGTATTAGCACTCTCCCCCATTCGGCCCAGGTGTTTTTAATTAGCAGGAGCCTGCATAAGGGTGTATAAATTCCTTAATTATGCTGAGAAGCAGTTATTAGATAAAACAAAGCATAGTATTGAGGATGTGCGATCCAGTTTCACTCTTATATTTTAACATTCACGTTGTAAAGTGGACTTTTCCAGATTAGGAGCGGTAAAAGCGTGTTTGCAGTGATGCCAACCTTTGCAGGGCTTCTGGCTCACAGGTAATGTTGACTTGTAAGACTGAGCTATATGAACTAGACAGGCTATAGCATGAACAAGCGACATCCAGGTGGACAACCTGTTGAAACAATGGGATTTGAGTTGGTGGTCCAAAGTCACCGTACGTAGAATAGAAACTTCAGATCGGATTTCTTCATCGGCATCTGGGTCTACCAATTCAAACGAGTTGGATGAAAATGCTGGTCTAGGTCACTTGCTATGGGATAGCCCAGAAATAAATGGATTTTGGACCAGAATCAATGAAGAGCTACATAGTAGATATAAGATTTAATTGAACCGCTGTTTTACGCAGGCAATATTAGGGGTTTTTTTCCATGTGGATTTAACACCCTATCAGATTAAAATCTCTTTGGAGAGCTTCATGGCCGCAAAGGCCTTGATTCTTAAATATTGGGGTATAAAAAACAGCCCTATTTACTCCGAGTGGAGGGCCCGGATAGATACCATTGATGTTTATAGAAGAATGGTAAGAAAAGCAGAGTAGTCCTGGAAGGGGCGGGTCTTTGATACCTTTTCTTCACTCCAAAGAGACTGTATCTTTATGGTGGCTCGCTGCGACAGATCTAGTCGCATGGTCCACAGGATTATGGTGTGTGGGAACATAGTGCCACTGTTTAGGACAAGTGGATCTCCTGATCCTTAGCACCCGATTGATGACATAGAAGTAAAAGCGTCTGGTTTTGTTGCAAATATATCCTAGGACTACCTTGCTGTCTGTTTAAAACTCGACTTGTTCAATTTTCAGGTTTATTCCTGATGTTATAAGTTCAGCCAGCTCTACTGCAAGCACAGCAGCGCAGAGCTGAAGTCTGGGTATCATGTTTTTGAGGAGTGGCGCCAGTTTGGTCCGGCTCATGACAAACCCTATATGGCATTGTTCTTTGACGTCTATAGTCTTTAGGTATGCTACGGGTGCAATCGCCTAGACCAGGGGTGTCAAACTCAAATTCATCGGGGGCCGCATCAGCAGTTTGGTCATCCTCAAAGGGCCGGTTGTATCGGACTTATGGGGGATCTGTGGGGGATCTGTGGGTGACACTTATGGGGGATCTGTGGGTGACACTTATGGGGGATCTGCCCACCCCTAGGACCATATTACTTGCAGCAAGTAAAATTTGGGGGGGCTATAAAAGTCCAGCCCAGCAAAGAAACCCCCCAGATGGGGATGGCACTGTTAATGGGGGATCTGGGGATGGCATCCACAGATCCCCCATCCTATAACAGTGCCATCCACAGACCCCGCCCATCCTATAACAGTGCCATCCACAGACCCCCCCCCCACCCCATAACAGTGCCATCCACAGACCCCCCCCCCACCCCATAACAGTGCCATCCACAGACCCCCCCACCCCATAACAGTGCCATCCACAGATCCCCCCCCACCCCATAACAGTGCCATCCACAGATCCCCCACCCCATAACAGTGCCATCCACAGACCTCCCACCGCATAACAGTGCCATCCACAGACCCCCCACCCCATAACAGTGCCATCCACAGAACAGTGCCATCCACAGACCCCCCACCCCATAACAGTGCCATCCACAGAACAGTGCCATCCACAGACCCCCCCACCCCATAACAGTGCCATCCACAGACCCCCCACCCCATAACAGTGCCATCCACAGACCCCCCACCCCATAACAGTGCCATCCACAGACCCCCCCACCCCATAACAGTGCCATCCACAGACCCCCCCACCCCATAACAGTGCCATCCACAGACCCCCCACCCCATAACAGTGCCATCCACAGACCCCCTACCCCATAACAGTGCCATCCACAGACCCCCCACCTCATAACAGTGCCATCCACAGACCCCCACCCACCCCATAACAGTGCCATCCACAGACCCCCCCATTGCCGCTCCAGTACAGACTAGTTATAAAATGTGTACAATTAATAAGGATTCTATTCATGAGGCCCCCTCTGCAGTAGAACATTCAATATAGCCACATCCTACTCACAGGGCTGTTATCTTAATGCTGGCCGGCCGGGCAGACGAGCGGCAGCGCCACGACCGACGTCACATGCCTGCGCCGCCTCCTTCATTCAGAAAGTAGGCCGGGCACATGACGTCAGTCGTGATGCTGCCGCTCGTCTGCCCGGCCGGCCAGCATTAAGATAACAGCCCTGTGAGTAGGATGTGGCTATATTGAATGTTCTACTGCAGAGGGGGCCTCATGAATAGAATCCTTATTAATTGTACACATTTTATAACTACTGGAGCTGGGGGCCGGAGCACAGTGAACGCACCGGCCCCCAGCTCCTCCTCCCAGTCCCTCCCCACTGATACATCGCAGCCTGCGATGCTGGAGCATGGCAGGCTGCGATGTCAAAAGGTGGCGGAACGCCGTTCCGGTGCGTTCCGCCAGAAAAAAAGCCCTGCCGCTCATTATGCGATTTTTTATCACTTCCTGCAGGGGCCGCCTGCAGGAAGTGATAATAAAAGGTGAAAGCTGGCGGCCAGCGGCGGCTACGCGGGCCACATGACGAGGTCTGGCGGGCCGGATTCGGCCCGCGGGCCTTGTGTTTGACACCCGTGGCCTAGACTGAAGCATCACAGAAGATATACAGTCTTTGCATCTTGACTTCAATTGATGGCACAGAAGCATACGGTCGTGCCACATAAAGGCTGGACAAAGCCTCAAGAGACTTCCTCCAACCTGTCCACAGGTCTTTTTTCTCCATGGGAAGTGGATCATCCCAATCAGACGTCTCTGTGGTGGTCTCTTAACATCATTTTACCTTGGATCAGGGGCGTTGCTAGGGTCTCAAAAGATCGGGGCCCAAGCCCCAATGAATATTGCCCAATTCTTGAAGTCAACCAATCGCCCTCCCCAACCCCTCCCCCTGCAAACACTATCACTGAAGACATTTTACTGTACTTGCTATACAGCAGCACATACCTTTCACATCAAGTGCCTCCCAGGTGACGTCTCCTCTGATGTAGATCTTCTCTGTCATCATCTTCTCCATTCGATCCTGACAACTTCTCTCAGCCATGCCTCGTCTCTGCAGAGCGTTAAACGTAGACATCTTAGCTTCCTCACTTTTCTCTACCCCCAAATACTATCCTGAAGAAAAATGAGTGCCCCCCATAGTAATAGTACTCCTCATAGTTCCACCAATAGTAATTCCCTTCTAGAATACCCTCATTAGTAATACTGCCCCCTACAGTGCCCCCAACAGTGATAGTGCTCCCCAAGAGGTCCTGCATTAGTAGAAGAGCTCTCCGGTATTAAGATTGTCCTTACAGAGCCCCTAGTAGAAATAAGGCCCCCCTATTGTTATCGCAGTGGTAATAAAGCTCTCTACAGACCCCTGAGTAGTAATAAGGCCCCCTATTATGCTCTTAATAGAAATAATGTGGATCTATAAGTCCCTCCTATAGAGCCCCAGTAGTAATAAGAACGCTTAATGTCCCCTGGATTTGAAATATCCCCACAGTTCCCCCAGTATTTATAATACCCCTCTACTGTTATAATGCTCACCCTGAAGTGCCCCAGTATTTATATCGCCCCCTACTGTTATAATGCCCACACAGTGCCCCCAGTATTTATATTGCCCCCTACTGTTATAATGCTCGCCTTGAAGCACCCCCAGTATTTATAATGCCCCCTGCAGTTATATTCCTCCGTTTACTGTCATCAGAAATTATAATTCCTTAGCCCCTCCACCATACAGTCCCATGTAAATACCATCACACCATCTCCCCAGCCCCCTCCAATATACAGTCCCATGTAAATAACATCCCACTCTATCTAAAGCTCCCTCCAAAATACAGTCCCACGTAAATAACATCACCCCCTCCCCAGCCACCTTCAACATACAGTCCCATGTAAATAATGTCACCCCTCAATATTCAGTCCCATGTAAATAACATCACTCCACCCCACTGTCCCACGTAAATAACTTCAGCCCTAACATACAGTCCAAGTTAAATAACTACAACTCCCAACATTGCTCTGCCTCTCATACTGAGTAATCTACCCCTTCACTTACCTCTCCTCATAAGGCAGACCTCACTACAGGTTCTTCCCAGGACTTTTCTTCACTGCTGAGCCGTCCTGCACTGGTCACATGATGGTGACATCATCGCAGGTCCTTTTCAGCTACTGCATTTAGAACTGATCACATGGACTGTGATGTCATCGTAGGTCCTTCAGCTCTTGCAAGGCATTAGATTCAATTGTATTGCCGTCCTGAGGACGGCAATACAGTTGGATCTATCTGGCAGGCAGTACATTCGGGGCCTGGGACAAAACATCAGGGGCCCAGGTCCCGAATGTTTTAACCTAGCAAAGCCCCTGCCTTGGATGGTAACAGGTGATACGAATCCTAGAGGATCATATAAGCTGTTTATAGTGGACAGGACTCCGCTGCATGTGAAGGGCTTTTCTTCCTTGCTGATTTGGAAGGTGAATGTTAAGTGATACTCATACACTAACACGTTAATATCACACAGAATGTTCATTATCCAAAAGAGAAAAAGTATCCCAAGCCACCATTTTTGTCCATTCTACTTCAGATCTATCTGGTCTTTTGTTTTCACTTAAAAATTTTAGTTCCTGGATGATTATTATCCATTTTCGGAGACTAAATCTGAGGCCTCATGCGTGCTGCCATATCAGATTTTTGCTTGCAAAAACAGATCCTTGAAAAATAAATAGACCATGTTTGCATTACCTCTTTTTTTACTTGTATTAATAGAAAGGGCTATTCTCATCCACAAAACTGCCAAGAAAAGGACATGCTGTAAGATTCTCGGATCAGAAACGCAAATCCGTGAAGAAAAAGCAAAATACATACAGTTCTGTGAATGCACTCTAATAGGAGTGTCATAAGTTTTAACATATTTGACATTCATTCATTTTTAGGATATACAGTGCTGCTCACAAATTTGTGAACCCCTCAGAATTTTCTGTATTTCTGCATACATTTGACCTAAAAATCAGATTTTCAAAAAAGTCCTAAAAGTAGATCAAGTTAACCAAATCAAACAAATGAGTCAAAAATATTACACTTGGTCACTTAATTATTGAAGAAAATTATCCAATATCACATGTCAGTCAGTGGCAAAAGTATGTGAAATTTAGTTTTTAGTATCTGGTGTGACTCCATTGTGCAGCAATAACTGCAACTAACTGGTAATTGCTGATTAGTCCTGCACATCAGCATGGAAGAATATTACCACATTCCAACATACAAAACAGCTTTAACTGTGTTAAATTGGTGGGTTTCCTCCCATGATCTGCTCATTTCAGGTCATTTCACATGATTTGCTACATTAGCAACAAGATACTACCACCACCATGTTTCACAGATGAAAGTTCTCCAAACATAATGCTTCTTATTTAAACCAAAAAGTTCTATTTTGGTCTCATCCATCCACAAAACATTGTTTCAATAGCCTTCTGGCTTGTCCAGGCGAATTTTTAGAAAACTGCAGATGGGCAGCAATGTTCTTCTTGGAGAGCAGCGGCTTTCTCCTTGCAATCCTGCCATGCAAACCATCGTTGTTCAGTGTCCTCCTAATGGTGATCTCATGAACATTAACATTTGTTAATGTGAGAAAGGTATTTAGTTACTTAGAGATTACTTTGAGTTCCTTTGTGACCTTTTACACATCTTGCTCTTGGCGTAATTTTTTTTATTTTGGTCAACTACCCCTAGGGAGGGTAATAATGGAATTTCCTCCCTTTGTACACAGTCTGTCTGACTGTGGATTGGAGAAGTCAAAACTCTTTACAGAAGGTAAGCCTGATGAGCATCAACAACTCTTCTAAGGTCCTCAGAAATCTCTTTTGTTCGTGCCATGATACACTTCCACAAACATATTGTGAAGATCAGACTTTGAAAGATCTCTGTACATTAAATAAAATAGGTTATCCACTCACATCTGATTGCCATCCCATCGATTGAAAACAGTTGACTCTAATTTCACCTGCCAATTACCTGCTTATCCTAAAGGTTCACATACATTAGCCACTCACAGACATGTGATATTGGATTATTTTCTTCAATAAATAAATAACCAAGTCTATTATATTTGACTCATTTATTTTATTTGGTTATCTTTAGGACATGTGTGAAAATCTGATGTAGTTTTAGGTCAAATTTATGCAAAAATATAGAAAATAATAAAGGGTCCAAAAACCTTCAAGTACTGCTGTATATTAAAGATTAATAATTCAATTTAACATGCCATGTCAATCACTTGACACCACTGCATCCTATAATGTTTGATAATTTTATAGAATGGAAAAGAGGGAAATAGAAAACAAACAAAAAAATGTCACTTTACTGCCACCTAGTGTTCAATTTATCTTCTGCAAGCATGAGATTTAGACACCAGCTCTCATCAACTGCAATGCATTAAATGATATATTTTATCAAGTTCTTTGTATTAAATATAAATTTCAGTACTGACAAGAACAGTAACAGATCAGGGTGGTGGGTGGCATCTGTCACCGTTTAACATTCTAAACAACAGACCACAAAAAAACATCACAGGTTCCTGTGACCCATTTAATATAACATTCATGTTGGTGGCCTTGAGTTTGTATATATTGTATGATGGTATGCCAGCAATTCCAGAACACACTGCGCTTCAGATACAACATACCACAGACTGTGTATACAGCAGAGAACATCTAGCAATAGCAGCGACTGCATATAATTTATACTATATTAATATCACAGAAATATTACAATCATGCATAAATCAGAATCGCTGTTTTCATGATACAGTAATCTAATAAGCAGCATAGAATGTATAATATATAATATGTTCCCCAACTAAATAAAAAAAAGAGGTAGGAAACTGTAGTACCAGAGTTGCCCTGGAATTTACAGCATCAAAGATCACTATGATGCAGTGATTTATACAGCCATGGTTGGACTGGAAAATGAAGCCTGTAAAATGAATACACTGTGCTACCAATAAAGAACACAAGCGTTTTGAATTTACCCTGGCAATCTCCTGCCTCTGTTCGGCACTGATTGAGAAGTCCTTCTTTTACACATCCCTAAGTTATCAAGAGGTGTGCCTTATTAAACTAGACATGTCACTCCAGCACACAGAAGATCTAGAATAGACAGTCTTAATAAATCTCCCTCTTAATGCTTTTTAACTCACAGTAACCCCTAACATGCGTAAAAAAAAAAGCATTCCTCCATGTGAAAGGTGTTTATAGCCTTTTATAAGGATCTGCATCCAAATAGCATACTCAGTTTTTCCTAGGACCCATGCACACAAGAATATTACACCTCCGTAATATGCCTACACCTCTGAGTTGTGTGGCGCAGTAATATGGCAACCATAGACATCAAAAGGGCCATGCTGTATCTACATTTTTTTCCGTAGCGTTCCGTATGAACCAAAAAGAAAAACAAATGTGGCCCTCCTGATTGAATGCTACAGTAAGGCTACATGCACACGACCGTATGTTCCTGTGGCTAGTAAAGATCGCTCTCTTAGACCAGGCCCGGCAGCTGTTCCATCCGTTTCCTACACTGCCTATACTGTCACTGTATATAGTTTAATTGTGTAATACTGTTGAGGGGGTCCTGACAAAATCTTTTAGTCCTCCTCCTCCAGGATGGGACACCTTCTGGGTCAGGACCCCAAAGTAGCTGCTTCCCCTATAGCTACACCCCTGCTTGGACCCATGTTTGCATAAACCTGTACTCTCAGTGGGATTCCCCCACAATCAATGAACAAGATGTCATCCGTAAGTACTATTCTAGTTTCCACTTAAAATGGTATTCTATTTTAAAGTGTTAATAAATAAAAAAAACATATTTCTGCATTAGGATGTGAAAAATCGGCGGACTGTCAGAGACCATTTTAAGAAATGTCAACAACAAAAATTTGTCTTTAACAAGCATGAGCAGAGTGGGTAATCACCTAGCAATAAGAGCCCATACTATGACAAATTGCAGTTTCTGCTTCCTAGTCGTGAACTTAGAGCGTAAGTAGGATCTTGTTTTTTAACATGTTTGCACTGGCTAAAAATGTGCCCTTGGAGGAATCCTAATGTTTAAACCTTATTATAATATAGGTCTGAAGGAAACATTTTGCTTGCTAGGCAGACGTCTTCAGAGGAATGTAAAGGGACATTGGCGGATATGGACACCCAAGATTCTGTCTACTTGAAACTAGTGATGACCAGGCCGGTCCGTCCACATCTCACTCTGCAACACAGGCTGCATCACAATCTCAGGAAAGCAATACATCAACCACTCAGGTGGCTCCCCGGCGGGGAAACCGCAGAGGCAATAGAAGCTCTACTGAGTCATCGGTTGAGATTGAGGCTCTAACAATGATTCAGAGGGTGGAGAAGGAGAATTAATTTGACCACATTGGTGTTTCACTGGCAAACCGTATTCGCAGCTTACCAAAGCAACGGCAACCATAATTTATGTCATGTATACCCTGTTAGATGCCTAGGAGAACCCCTCTCCATTAGCTAGTGTGTCTGCAATTGTATCTGCGATTCAACAGTATTCTTGTCCTCCTCCACTTACTGAATACTCTTCTGTCCATCATTTAAATCCTGCTTCTCCGCCTAACCCACCCAGTCAACCATATGGTATAACTCAACATGCTCATGGGCATTCTACAACTTATCAACAGGAAGTTCTAGCAGCTCTGAGTATACCTCAGCTCCTTGTCTACATACTTTTTATTAAAGTATTTGGGGGGCCTGTTGGATATTACATTTTTGCACTAATGTGTTTGTATTGAAACGTTCCAGTTTTAAATCTTTGTCTTCTAACTTTACGATGTAAAGTGAAAAAAAAAAATTATACTTTCTTAAGGATTTAGAAAATTTCTAAAAATATTTGCACTGTGTCTAGACATTACATTTTTGTTCACATGTTATTGTGAAAGCACTTCTTTACAGCAATACTTTGGTTTTGTATTGGACATTTTTGGCACGTAAAGTTTAATTGAAAACTCCAAAAATGTGTCTTCAATTTAATTTTTTAATAAATCATTGATGTAAATAATATTATAGCCTTCCTAGCAGGGTTCTGGAGGGCCTCTCACAAGGCAGCTAATGCACATGCTAATGCACATGAGAGTATGATGAACCTTGCTTTTGCATTTGAAAATAATCACAGAATCAACTGTGGCTGGGTCTAATTGAATGGCCGTGGTAAAGATCCTCCACTGACTGACCATGATTCCGAAGGTGCATTCCACGAGTTTTCGTGCCCGACTCAGCGGAAAATTTTCAATCCTCTTCCGGGCATTAAGTCCTCCTCATGGGTATGGGCACAGCAGGTTTGGCAATATAGGAAAAGCCTCATCCGATACCATTACAAAGGGGACTGGATGCGTGGTTCCCGGAAGTGGTTGAGGGGCTGGGAGCGAAACACATTCTCAAAGAATTTGCAGTCCAATCTGTGAAGTCCGCAGCACCTGAGAGTCCCCAGTGCTGCCGTTGGCAACAACAAATTTGTAGTGTGCATCAGCCACCGCCATCAACACCACAGAAAAATACTTCTTGAAATTAAAGAAGCGTGATCCTGAGTGTGGTGGCTGCTGCACACGTAAGTGTTTACCATCAACTGCGCCTATGCAGTTGGGGAAGTTGGCAACAGCTTGAAAGCCTGCTGCGACCTGACGCCATGTCTCTTCGCTAGGTGGAGGCATCACTATGGGCTGCAGTTTCTGCCAGATAGCATTGCATGTGCACCTCACAATTTGGGAAATGGTTGAGTGGCCAACCCGAAATTAGAGATGCAGGGATGCAAAGCTCTCTCCTGTGGGCAAATATCTGAAAGATAAAAGAAAAAACTAAATTAGTTTATTTACAGCATACACTTTGGGCAGCTTTGGTGCCAATTGATGCTTATAATCCATTCAAAGGAAGAGACCCCCGGCAATCTGGTGTTCTGCTTTTTACTACACAGTTCAAGGAGCTGCAAGACATTTTCTAAATGGACTGTGTAGTGGCCAAACCGCATTGCAGTAGCAGTCTTCTGCAACTACACAGGGCACAGAATCAAGATTTATAAAAATCAGAGGATGGCTCATCAGCATCACAATTGGCACAGAAGGTGGCCAAAGAAACCACACATAATAAAGGGTAGGCCTACATTGCATCTTTTGTCATGCATCCAAATATCACTGTGCTGTTTGGCAACTCCATCTCTCATTTGTGATTGGAGGTCACCGAGCTATTTAATTCACTTACACAAGTGCCCCACCACTTGCTTGTTTGCCAAAAGCTGCAGCCAAAAGATGAAGTGTGGCCCCAGCCTAAAATCAATTATTAACTTACCGCAAGGTGATGAGCTGCCTTTCCTCTGCAGAGATTGCCTTCCTCATAACAGTATTTTGAAACAGCAATGCAGGTTTTACAATGGACAACAAGCGATCAAATCTGTCAATTGGTAAGTGACAAAATTAGATAAATATCTCAGGGTATCTAAAAAAGTTTTCCAAAACAAAAATAAAAAATAAGAGGTATATCATTACTATCATACAGACCTGATTAAAAGTTAAGGACCACTTGAAAAAATAAAAATAAAAAAATCATATTTAGCATGGTGATTGGCTGCATTGATGTCAAACTGAATGTTTACATCAATGGAGCCCAGAGGAGCATCGCAGGTCAGGAGAATAATAGGAGAATAATAAAAAAATTATAATGAACTCGCCTCATCCACTTGTTTGCACAGCCCGGCTTGTCTTATTTCTTCTTCTTTGAGGACCTGGGAGAAAAGGACCTTGGGTGACGTCACTGCACTCATCACATGGTCCATCACATGATCCATCATCATGGTGACGGATCATGTGATGGACCATGTGATGAGCGTGGAGCCATCACATGGCCCATCACCATTGTGATGGACAATGTGATAAGCACAGTGACGCCACCAAAGATCCTTTTCCTCAAAGAAGAAGAATGAAGACGAGCCGGGCTTCAGAAACAAGTACATGAGGTGAGTTTAATTTTTATTTTATTTTTAACCCCTCTATTCCTAATTTACTTTGCATTCTGTATTAAGAATTCTATTATTTTCCCTTATAACCATGTTATAAGGGAAAATAATAAAATTTACACAACACCGATCCCAAACACGAACTTCTATGAAGAAGTCTGGGTTCGGGTCTGGGTACCAAACATGCCGATTTTTCTCACATTAAAACGCTTTGCACTCGCGGTGAAAAATCACGCATTTTCCTGCAATGCACCCGCACGTCACCTGCAACTCCGTGTGAAAGAGGCCTAAGGCCACCTGCACACGTTGCAGAAAACATGCGTGTGGATTCCTATGCAGAAAAACCGCAGCGTGGCTCCTTAACCGTGCCTCCTTAAAATGAGACTTCCACGGCAGCCCACCCCCTTGACAGTGACCTCCACAGGGGCCCGCCCTCTTAACAATGACCTCTACAACACCTGCCCTTTAACACTGACCATAGGTTACAGTCCCATTAACTGTGACCTCCACCATTCCCGGCCCCCTCAAAAGAGACCTCCACAGTGACTGCCCCTTTAACAGTGACATCACAGTACCCTGCTGTCCCTTTAATAGTGGCCTACACAGTACCCTCCTCCCTTAACAGTGACCACAGCGGCCTGCCCCCTTAACAGTAACTTCCACAGGGCCCTAACCTTTAACAGTGACCTCCACGGCATCTGCCCCTTTATTAGTGACCTACACAGTACCCAGTCTATTTAACAGTGATTTCCACAATAACTCGCCCCCTTAACAGGGACCTCCACAGCAGCTACCCCTTTAATAGTGACCTTCACAGTCCCCTGCCCCCTTAACAGTAACCTCCATAGTGCCCGCCCCTTAACCAGTGACCTCCACAGCGTCCGGCCCTTTTTTTTGTGACCTCCACAGTACCCTGTCTCGTTAACAGTGATTTCCACAATAACCCGCCCCCTTAACAGTGACCTCTACAGCACCCCACCCCTTAACACTGACCTCCATAGTGGACCATCCCCTTAACTATAACCTCCACCGTTCCCCGCCCCCTTAAAGTTAATGTCTGCAAAAAATGCGGATGCAACATGGATGGTATCTGTATTCTGCGGATCTGCGATTTACAGACTGCAAAACTGACACTGCCTTGTGCATGGGGCCTATAGAGACAAGGTCTCCAGATCATTTCAGTGACATGGAAATGAGATGATTAGTTTTCTATCACAGAAGTGTTGAACATGGTGACCGGATTAGAATCGAGACTCAAATGCAGAATTAAATTTTTACATTACAATGATATTGAAGGAGTCACTCACATGGGTCAGAACGGGGTGGAGGGAATGCTACATAAAAAAATAAAAAAAAATAAAAATTAAACACCTTTTCCATGGTATTGATGCATTTTAAATATATGACTCACAACAGAATAATAATGTTTTTATCTAATGTTAGCCAGGGGTGCTGGGGCTATTACCATAATGCAGACTGATTTAACCGCCTCCGGACCGCCTAACGCAGATGTGCGGTCCGGAGGCGGCAGCCCTGCGCACGACGACGCATATACGCGTCATCTCGCGAGGGCCGGGATTTCCTGTGAACGCGCGCACACAGGCGCGCGCGCTCACAGGAACGGAAGGTAAGCGAGTGGATCTCCAGCCTGCCAGCGGCGATCGCTCGCTGGCAGGCTGGAGATCTGATTTTTTTAACCCCTAACAGGTATATTAGACGCTGTTTTGATAACAGCGTCTAATATACCTGCTACCTGGTTCTCTGGTGGTCCCTTTTGTTAGGATCGACCACCAGAGGACACAGGTAGGTCAGTAAAGTCGCACCAAACACTACACTACACTACACACCCCCCCCCCCGTCACTTATTAACCCTTTATGAACCCCTGATCACCCATGATCACCCCATATAAACTCCCTGATCACCCCCCTGTCATTGATCACCCCCCCTGTCAGGCTCCGTTCAGACGTCCGTATGATTTTTACGGATCCACGGATACATGGATCGGATCCGCAAAACACATGCGGACGTCTGAATGGAGCCTTACAGGGGGGTGATCAATGACAGGCGGGTGATCACCCATATACACTCCCTGATCACCCCCTGTCATTTATCACCCCCCTGTCATTGATCACCCCCCTGTAAGGCTCCATTCAGACGTCCGTATGATTTTTACGGATCCATGGATACATGGATCGGATCCGCAAAACACATGCGGACGTCTGAATGGAGCCTTACAGGGGGGTGATCAATGACAGGCGGGTGATCACCCATATACACTCCCTGATCACCCCCTGTCATTGATCACCCCCCTGTAAGGCTCTATTCAGACGTCCGCATGATTTTTACGGATCCATGGATACATGGATCGGATCCGCAAAACACATGCGGACGTCTGAATGGAGCCTTACAGGGGGGTGATCAATGACAGGCGGGTGATCACCCATATACACTCCCTGATCACCCCCTGTCATTTATCACCCCCCTGTCATTGATCACCCCCCTGTCATTGATCACCCCCCTGTAAGGCTCCATTCAGACGTCCGTATGATTTTTACGGATCCATGGATACATGGATCGGATCCGCAAAACACATGCGGACGTCTGAATGGAGCCTTACAGGGGGGTGATCAATGACAGGCGGGTGATCACCCATATACACTCCCTGATCACCCCCTGTCATTGATCACCCCCCTGTAAGGCTCCATTCAGACGTCCGCATGATTTTTACGGATCCATGGATACATGGATCGGATCCGCAAAACACATGCGGACGTCTGAATGGAGCCTTACAGGGGGGTGATCAATGACAGGCGGGTGATCACCCATATACACTCCCTGATCACCCCCTGTCATTGATCACCCCCCTGTAAGGCTCCATTCAGACGTCTGCATGATTTTTACGGATACATGGATACATGGATCGGATCCGCAAAACACATGCGGACGTCTGAATGGAGCCTTAAAGGGGGGTGATCAATGACAGGCGGGTGATCACCCATATACACTCCCTGATCACCCCCCTGTCATTGATCACCCGCCTGTCATTGATCACCCCCCTGTAAGGCTCCATTCAGACGTCCGCATGTGTTTTGCGGATTCGATCCATGTATCCATGGATCCGTAAAAATCATACGGACGTCTGAATGGAGCCTTACAAGGGGGGTGATCAGTGACAGGGGGTGATCATCCTGATCACCCCCTGTCATTGATAACCCCCCTGTAAGGCTCCATTCAGACGTCCGCATGTGTTTTGCGGATCCGATCCATGTATCCATGGATCCGTAAAAATCATACGGACGTCTGAATGGAGCCTTACAGGGGGGGTGATCAGTGACAGGGGGGTGATCACCCTGATCACCCCCTGTCATTGATAACCCCCCTGTAAGGCTCCATTCAGACGTCCGCATGTGTTTTGCGGATCCGATCCATGTATCCATGGATCCGTAAAAATCATACGGACGTCTGAATGGAGCCTTACAGGGGGGGTGATCAGTGACAGGGGGGTGATCACCCTGATCACCCCCTGTCATTGATAACCCCCTGTAAGGCTCCATTCAGACGTCCGCATGTGTTTTGCGGATCCGATCCATGTATCCATGGATCCGTAAAAATCATACGGACGTCTGAATGGAGCCTTACCAGGGGGGTGATCAATGACAGGGGGGTGATCCGGGAGTCTATATGGGTGATCACCCCCCTGTCATTGATCACCCCCCCCCCCCCCCCTGTAAGGCTCCATTCAGACATTTTTTTGGCCCAAGTTAGCGGAAATTTTTTGTTAGTTTTTTTTTTTTTTTTTTTACTAAGTCTCATATTCCACTAACTTGTGTCAAAAAATAAAATCTCACATGAACTCACCATACCCCTCACGGAATCCAAATGCGTAAACATTTTTAGACATTTATTTTCCAGACTTCTTCTCACGCTTTTTTAGGGCCCCTAAAAAGCCAGGGCAGTATAAATACCCCACATGTGACCCCATTTTGGAAAGAAGACACCCCAAGGTATTCCGTGAGGGGCATATTGAGTCCATGAAAGATTGAAATTTTTGTCCTAAGTTAGCGGAAAGTGAGACTTTGTGAGAAAAAAACAAAAAAAATCAATATCCGCTAACTTATGCAAAAAAAAAAATGTCTATGAACTCGCCAGGCCCCTCATTGAATACCTTGGGGTGTCTTCTTTCCAAAGTGGGGTCACATGTGGGGTATTTATACTGCCCTGGATTTTTAGGGGCCCGAAAGTGTGAGAAGAAGTCTGGGATCCAAATGTCTAAAAATGCCCTCCTAAAAGGAATTTGGGCACCTTTGCGCATCTAGGCTGCAAAAAAGTGTCACACATCTGGTATCGCCGTACTCAGGAGAAGTTGGGCAATGTGTTTTGGGGTGTCATTTTATATATACCCATACTGGGTGAGAAAAATATCTTGGTCAAATGCCAACTTTGTATAAAAAAAAATGGGAAAAGTTATCTTTTGCCAAGATATTTCTCTCACCCAGCATGGTTATATGTAAAATGACACCCCAAAACACATTCCCCAACTTCTCCTGAGTACGGCGATACCAGATGTGTGACACTTTATTGCAGCCAAGGTGGGCAAAGGGGCACATATTCCAAAGAGCACCTTTCGGACTTCACAGGCCATTTTTTACACATTTTGATTGCAAAGTTCTTCTCACACATTTGGGCCCCTAAATTGCCAGGGCAGTATAACTACGCCACAAGTGACCCCATTTTGGAAAGAAGACACCCCAATGTATTCCGTGAGGGGCACGGCGAGTTCCTAGAATTTTTTATTTTTTGTCACAAGTTAGCGGAAAATGATGATTTTTCTTTTTTTTTCTTTTTTCCTTACAAAGTCTCATATTCCACTAACTTGCGACAAAAAATAAAAAATTCTAGGAACTCGCCGTGCCCCTCACAGAATACCTTGGGGTGTCTTCTTTCCAAAATGGGGTCACTTGTGGCGTAGTTATACTGCCCTGGCAATTTAGGGGCCCAAATGTGTAAGAAGTACCTTGCAATCAAAATGTGTAAAAAATGGCCTGCGAAATCCGAAAGGTGCACTTTGGAATATGTGCCCCTTTGCCCACCTTGGCTGCAAAAAAGTGTGACACATCCGGTATCGCCGTACTCAGGAGAAGTTGGGGAATGTGTTTTGGGGTGTCATTTTACATATACCTATGCTGAGTGAGAAAAATATCTTGGTCAAATGCCAACTTTGTATAAAAAAATTGGAAAAGTTGTCTTTTGCCAAGATATTTCTCTCACCCAGCATGGGTATATGTAAAATGACACCCCAAAACACATTCCCCAACTTCTCCTGAGTACGGCGATACCAGATGTGTGACACTTTATTGCAGCCTAGGTGGGCAAAGGGACACATATTCCAAAGTGCACCTTTCGGATTTCACCGGTCATTTTTTACACATTTTGATTGCAAAGTTCTTCTCACACATTTGGGCCCCTAAATTGCCAGGGCAGTATAACTACGCCACAAGTGACCCCATTTTGGAAAGAAGACACCCCAAGGTATTTCGTGAGGGGCATGGCGAGTTCCTAGAATTTTTTATTTTTTGTCGCAAGTTAGTGGAATATGAGACTTTGTAAGAAAAAAATAAAAATAAAAAATCATCATCATTTACCGCTAACTTGTGATAAAAAATAAAAAGTTCTATGAACTCACTATGCCCATCAGCGAATACCTTAGGGTGTCTACTTTCCGAAATGGGGTCATTTGTGGGGTTTTTCTACTGTTTGGGCATTGTAGAACCTCAGGAAACATGACAGGTGCTCAGAAAGTCAGAGCTGCTTCAAAAAGCGGAAATTCACATTTTTGTACCATAGTTTGTAAACGCTATAACTTTTACCCAAACCATTTTTTTTTTTTGCTCAAACATTTTTTTTTAATCAAAGACATGTAGAACTATCAATATCAATACTCTATCTTTATGCGGGAGAAAGCTCAGAACCAACTGTTTTTTATGGGATATAAAGACTTTTGTGAGTGCGGCACTCCGGGTAGATTATTGACCTCCATCATTGCGAATCAAAGACCCTCCCAAAAGATCCAACAACTATTGACAGATGATGGGCATAGATTGGGAGGTGGAGTGGAGATGGAGGGAGAGTTTTTTAAATACTTTGATAATCTATATCGCTCTGGCGTGGCGGATGCAGGACCTCAGATAGATGAATTCCTGAAACAAGTTAAGATCCCGGTACTGTCGGATTTGGACTCGGCCACCCTGGGCTCCCCGATCTCTTTGGAGGAGCTACAGGCGGCCCTACAAGAGACTCGGGGCTCCTCGGTGCCCGGGTCGGATGGGCTCCCGTTTGGCGTATATAAATGCCACGCGGGGGTACTTCTCCCCGGGTTACTACAAGTCCTGAATAAATCCAGTGAATGTGGAAAACTGCCCCCGTCCATGACTGAGGCAACAGTCACACTGATCCTAAAGAAGGGAAAAGACGGTAATAGGGTCGAGGACTATCGGCCTATATCACTGCTTAATGCGGACTATAAAATTATTGCCAAAGCTCTCTCTAATAGGTTGAAAAAAGTAATCGCACGGTTGGTCCATGTTGATCAGACTGGATTTATACCGGGGCGACAGATACAGACTAAGGCACAATAATTTTGTATTATTATCACTTAAATTTATTTTAGAGCACAATTTCTTTGTCTTTCAAGGACAATATTATAAACAAATTAATGGCACTGCGATGGGGACGTCTTGCGCCCCTACCTACGCAAATTTATTTTTGGGGTGGTGGGAGAATTGTCACGTCTTTACGGAAGGGATGTCGTCTTATATCTGCCACATTTTATTTTGGGGCAGATATATTGACGACATCCTGATTCTGTGGGATGGTGACCGTACACAGTTTCAGGAATTTGTCCAGACGCTAAATCGAAATAATATAGGCATGAAATATACACATGAAATTCAAGATCATGAAATAGTGTTTTTGGACTTAAAAATAAGAAAAACAGAAGGAGGCCAATTGGTGACAGAAGTCTTTAGGAAACCTACATCGACAAACAGCTACCTGCATTGGGACAGTTGGCATCCAGTTCCCCTTAAGAAAGGGATTCCCATAGGACAATATCTGAGAGCACGTCGTAACTGTTCGGATGAAGCCTCCTTTTCTCGGGAGAGTCAACAACTGCTTCAAAGGTTCAGTAAAAGGGGTTACCCCAAAAGATCTCTGAGGAAAGCATATAATCGAGCTAATAAAACAAAGAGAGAAGATCTTTTAAAAGAGGCACCACCTAAAAGAAATGAGACCATCAGGTGCATAGGGACTTTTGATGGATACAATAATGAAATCTATAGTATCCTAAAAAAACACTGGCACATAATAAGGTCAGATAGAGATCTCAACATGGTACTTAGCACCAATCCGTCAGTTACATATAGACGAGGTCCCAATCTCAAGGATCAATTGGTCCATAGTCACCTCATGGAAGAAGGAGCCAAATGTAGCAGAAAAGTTGAGAGATATCATGGATCAGCCCCATGTGGGGACTGCTCCTTTTGCAGGTATATTCCACGCATAAAAAAATATGTCAACCCCGTGGACAAAAAGGAATATGAGATAAGGCAACTGATTACCTGCAAAACCCAAGGGGTAATCTATCTAGCTTCTTGCCCTTGCCCGAAACTATATGTGGGCAAAACCACACAGGAGCTGCGACGTCGGATATCGGGCCACCTAAGCACTATAGAAACAGGGAAAGACACAGCAATAGCCAGACACATCAAGTACTTCCATAACAACAAGAGTACAGTACTGCGCTTCTGGGGTATAGAGAAAATATCCCTAGGACCAAGAGGAGGCAGTCTTGATAAAAAATTATTACAGAGTGAGGCTAGGTGGATACACAGACTGGATACAATGAGTCCACGAGGACTAAATGAAGGATTTTCCTTCACGGCATTTATATGATTATAGATGTATATATAGGAAATGGAAGTTCCTCCCTCCCTCTATGTAAGAGTAAAAATTAAGAAAGAGGGGAGGAAAAAGAAAAAGAAAAAAGAGAAAAAAGAAATAGTATACAAACAAAAGACCTCGAAAAATCCCACAGTTAATACAATAATACTACTATTCAATGAAACGATAAGGGTAATTTACCTTTTGAATGTACAAATATTGATATGAACATGGATATAAATAATTAAAAATAAATAAAATAAAAATATAAATATATGGTTTACTTACCTGGAGAAAGGGAAGGAGAAAATCAATCCTTCCGGTATTCTGAAAAAACGCCCCTTCTCCCCTTCTTCTTCACCCCTAAAATGAGGAGAAAATGAATATAATATATAAAAAAAGAAGATCAGAAATTGTACAATCAAAGATTTTAAAGAATCAAGTCCCCAATATATACGGATAGTCGACAAGCCATAATATTGTCTTTGAAATAAACAGTGACATATGGTGAGTAATAATGTGGCAAAATTCTAACAGCCAGGCGAGCTGTAGAATTAGCTGTAGAAACATAGACAATAATGATATAACTTGAAAGTGTCGACGTATATATGGATACCCTACTTAGATTAATAAGCAGAGAATATAGTCTATACCCTAAGATATGTATACCAGAAACCCAAAAAGAGAGAAAAAAAGAAAAAAAGAAAAAAAGAAAAAAAGAAAAAAAGAAAAGAAAAAAAGAAAAATAATCGGAAGTAAAAAAGTTTACATATTCCTAAGAGACATCTGGAAATATATTGGAGAAGTTGTAGGTAATAACCTCTAAGTATAGGGGTATGCATAATAGCCGTTATTCAATGGGGTCTCAACAGAAGTGCTTGCATATGCGCAGTAGACGTCTCTGAACGGGACGTGATTAGAAGTTCTGACGCATGCGCAATTGGCACATAGAGCAACAAAAAAAGAGAAAAAAATCTTCTAAGTACCGACGCATGCGCACGCGAAGGGGGTGACGCGAGTATATGACGTGAGAGAAGCGTCCAAGGCACCGGACAGGCTGATCAAGCTGTCACACGAGCTCTGAATGGGGATAGGGCAGAGGATGACTAAGAGCCCACCCCGAACAGATATAAGCATTTACTTACGAAGCGCTCGTGTTGATAGTAGCTCCATCCCCTGATGAAGCCACATCTAGTGGCGAAACATGTCGGGGGAGCTCTAGCTTGACATCTTTTTAATTAGGTGTGTGATAGACTTGGCGTCTGAGTAGTGAAAACTGCAGATTCACTAACACTCGGACGCACCTAGCGGCAGAGGCTACACCTATAGAACGTTAATAAGGAACATTTCCTAAACGATATATATAATTCTATCGCTGAACAATTCTTATGATGGTAGTGATACCTTAGGTGGCGCCAGTGGGAATCATCCCAAAGCAATTTAGGATACACTCATGGGAATTTAATACTACTGCCGTCAGTATCATCACAGCACCTAGAAATTTTAAAAAGTTTTTCTTTCTTTTCTTTCTCCTGTTTTGTATTAGTTTAATTGAAAGAAATAAATGTTAAGTTTTATTTGACCAGAAACAGGAGCTTTGTAGCCTTAGGCTATTTGAATAATATTATTTCTAAATCCTGGGTCCAAAGGGGTCTATGAAAAAGAAAGATACAGACTAATATACGTCGGACCATTCTCAATATCCAGATTGGGGGGGGGGAGGACCACTCCATCCTGGCATTAGACGCCGCTAAGGCGTTTGATCGGGTGGAGTGGCCCTTCCTCTGGCGTGTTATGCATAGGATGAACTTGGGTCAGACATTTATTGGATGGGTCAAATTGCTATACAGTGGCGCCACCGCTAGAATCAAGGTTAATGGGGTACTCACCCCTGCCGTCTCCCTAAAACGGGGGACGCGTCAGGGGTGTCCACTTTCTCCGCTCCTCTTCTCGATCTTTATGGAACCATTTGCTTGCAGGATACGCGCAGAACCTGGCATTGTGGGCTTCGGGGGGAGGGGTACGGATGATAAGATCTGTCTGTATGCAGACGACGTGTTACTCTACCTGAATGACGGATGGAGAAATGTCCCCGATGTTATACGGATATCAGAGGAATTCGGTAGAGTCTCCGGCTATGCGATAAATTGGGCAAAGTCTGTGCTCTTCCCCATTAATCGGACGCCCCCCCCGAACGACCTACGGGTAAGAATCATTGCTCCAACTGATCATTTAGATTACCTCGGGATAAAAATTAGTAATACCATCAGGGACTATAATAAGTTAAACATTATCCCCTTAGTTGGGAAGATAAAAGAAAAAATAAGGATCTGGCAGAAACTCCCACTGTCGCAGATAAATAGGATTGCGTTGATTAAAATGATCTTATTGCCATGGATACTATATACGGTAAGCTCCTGCCCGGCTTGGATTGATGACAGTGTTTTTAATTTGATTGATCGATTGATAAACGACCTGATATGGGGCAGGAAAAGGGTTCGCATTAAACTACAATACTTGCGAATGCCAGCTAGTAATGGAGGCCTAGGCTTGCCCCATTTTCAACTATATTATTTGTGTGCACAACTACAGTGGTGCGGTAACAACGGAGATGGAGCATTACTGCCCCATATCCTAGGGCAACGACACCAATCTACGTATAACATATTTAATATACTTGAAACTGGAATTCTCCAGCGCACAAATCAGTCTTGTCCCATTGGGGCTGCGCTGCAGAAAGTCTGGAATAAGATTAAGAAATTGACTCTGGCCCCGAAAATCCTGGACTTCTCCCCGATATGGGACAATCCCGCGTTAATGGAATTCTCGACACTTAATGCAAAGGAATATTGGACACAAAAAGGCATCACACTAGTTTCACATATATATATGAAAGGGAAAATTAAATCAATAAGGGAACTGAATCAATCGACACCAAGAACTGCACTAGAGCACTATAGATACTCTCAACTATATCACGCACTAACATGTACGCTTAAAAAAATACCTATAAAAGACACCCCGGGGTTTTTAGTATTTTGTTATAACTTAGTCGGGAAAAAAATTAAGATTTCACTAATATATAAGAGATTTATTGAGGAATTAAGTACTACCACTAAATTTAAAAGTGTAGATAAGTGGAATGCGGACATAGGGGAATGTAATCCCTCACAATGGCGGGAAATATATCAAAATATCAAGAAGGCCTCCTCCTCACGACAATATCAATTGCTACAATTTAAAATAATACACCGTTTATATGTCACTCCGAGCCTCTTATCCAAAATATATAGCAATAAGGGTTTAGAATTTAGCTGCTTGAAATGCTCCCTTGTAGCCGCCGGGATCGTACATATGCTGTGGGACTGTCCTGTGATTAGGACCTTTTGGGATAGTATATTTCAGATAATGACGGCACAAAACAGGATCAGCCCCCCTTTAACCATTCAAGTAGCTGTGCTTGGCTGTCTCCCCCTTGAATACAAAAAAAAACCCTCCAAAATTGAACAGGCTTACTGGCTGAGGGGCTTTCTATTGGCCAAGGCAATAATTCTGAGACAATGGGTGAAAGATAGACCCCCGACAATTAATGAATGGCAAACCTTAATGACAAGAATAACAAATTTCGAGAGCATGAAACGATGTGGGGTGCATTTTGCTACTGAAACGGGTATATAGAGAAAGTCGATATGGGGAGAGGTAACTCCCCGACTGGAACTGATGCCCCTTTAGTGCTAGCAGTGAGGTTACACCCCCACATTAATAAATATACTCGTTTCCCTCTCTTGAATAATAATGTTACCGAACACGGCCCACATTTTTCTTTTTCTTCTTCTTTCTCTTTTTTTTATTCATTCGGATCGGATATTACAAAACTCTGATAGATATCTCAGATGGGGGTAGAGGTGCTCCATCGCCCCGCGGGGCCGCCGCACCAGACCAGACTAGATGGGATTGGTGGGTAGGGGTTAACGGGGGGGGAGGGGGGGGGGGGGAATGGGCCCTCCACTTTTCTATTGCTTCTTATCCTGGGGATACAGTTGATGAATCTCGACATGTGATTATGAAAGGATATTATCGTCAGGATAACCTCGGCTATAGATGTTTTTTTTTATATATGTATGTCACCAAAATATGTAATTAGACACACTGTTTTAAATGCATTGATATATGTATTGTTATATGTGCTTAAAAAAAAAAAAAAAAAAAAAAAAAAAAGACATGTAGAACTATAAATTTAGCGAAAAATTTATATATGGATGACGGTTTTTTTGCAAAATTTTACAGCTGAAAGTGAAAAATGTCATTTTTTTGCAATAAAATCGTTACATTTCGATAAATAATAACAAAAAAAGTAAAAATGTCAGCAGCAATAAAATACCACCAAATGAAAGCTCTATTAGTGAGAAGAAAAGGAGGTAAAATTCATTTGGGTGGTAAGTTGCATGACCGAGCGATAAACGGTGAAAGTAGTGTAGTGCCGAAGTGTAAAAAGTGCTCTGGTCATGAAGGGGGTTTCAAGCTAGCGGGGCTGAAGTGGTTAAAGAACGTCAAAGACGGGTCTCTCCTTGCAACGTCCCTCCAGCTGGACGCACAGCACACGGCCCTACCTAGAAATAAAGCATTGGCCAAGGAATTAGGACGATAAGAGTGGCTGCACACGGTGCAGAAAATCAGCATGAAATCCACAACAAAACTGTAAAAAAAAAAACTCATAAATCTCCGCTATTTATCAGGTTTTTGTGTTTTATGCCATTTTTGGTGTGGATTTGATGCAGATCTCATCTTTCCATTAAAAATTGTGAAATCCACAACAATAATGCATATGCTGCAGATTTCTAAATCTCCACAGCAGGTCAATTTCCACACCTAACAATTGTCTGTATTCCGCTTTGGTTTTTCCGCACTGAAATCAGCGCGGACAAAACACGTGTAATGCGCACTGTTCGCAGGCACTTGTTTTGCTGATAAGAGAAAGACTTCAGATTCGGATACTCTTTAAAGGGATTCTGTCACCTCCCCTAAGCCAAAAAACGATTTTAAAGCAGCCATGAAGCACAGCTTACCTGGATTAGGCTGTGCTCTTTTATCTTGTAATCCGTCCAGCAGTTACGGCAAAAAACGACTTTTATTGATATGTAAATGTGTCCTGAAGGTGCCCAGAGGGGCGTTTTTTTCTTCTTAGAGAGCCCAGTACCGCCCCTCTTACAGTGCCCAGCCCGCCTTCCTTGCACTGTCTAACCGCCCCCAGCCTGCCACAGCCTCTCCTCCCCCTCCCTCATGCCGAACGAACTCTCGCACAGGTGCAGTACCCACTGAGGGCTGCGCCTGTGCGATCAGCAGGAGACTGAGGGCAGCAGCTTCATCTTCGTCACTGGGCATGCGCTGAGCCCAGTGACGTCCGATGCTCGCTCTTCCCTCAGTCAGCAGGGAAGAGCGAGCATCGGACGTCACTGGGCTCGGCGCATGCCCAGTGACGAGGATGAAGCTCCTGCCCTCAGTCTCCTGCTGATCGCACAGGCGCAGCCCTCAGTGGGTACTGCACCTGTGCGAAAGTTCGTTCGGCGTGAGGGAGGGGGAGGAGAGGCTGTGGCAGGCTGGGGGCGGTTAGACAGTGCAAGGAAGGCGGGCTGGGCACTGTAAGAGGGGCGGTACTGGGCTCTCTAAGAAGAACAAAACGCCCCTCTGGGCACCTTCAGGACACATTTGCATATCAATAAAAGTCGTTTTTTGCAGAAACTGCTGGACGGATTACAAGATAAAAGAGCACAGCCTAATCCAGGTAAGCTGTGCTTTATGGCTGCTTTAAAATCGTTTTTTGGCTTAGGGGAGGTGACAGAATCCCTTTAAAGGGAACCTGTCACCCAAAAATCGCCTATTAAGCTGTTTACAGTACCTTATAGTGCTGTATAGTCGTTTCCTGATGCACTTTTTGTTAGTTTTGCAGCATGTATGCTCAGTCAGAAATCGATGTTATATTCAGCTGCTGCCCCGTGCTTCAAGTCAGGCTTGAAGTCACGGGGGCAGCGGCCTCGGCGTCTTACATGGCCCTCTCCCCGCCCCCTGCCTCTGTGACTGACAGCCGAAATCCGATTCCGGGACCGCGCTCAACGGCCGCATGCGCAGTAAAGGGCGGCAGGAGCGCGGTCCCGGCTGCCGCGCGTACTACGCGCCGTCTTACTTTCGCCGCACTGCGCATGCGCCCGACATCCTGTATCAAACGCGCCCGCGCCCGGCATCTGGGCGCGGGCGCGTTTGATACAGGATGTCGGGCGCATGCGCAGTGCGGCGAAAGTAAGACGGCGCGTAGTACGCGCGGCAGCCGGGACCGCGCTCCTGCCGCCCTTTACTGCGCATGCGGCCGTTGAGCGCGGTCCCGGAATCGGATTTCGGCTGTCAGTCACAGAGGCAGGGGGCGGGGAGAGGGCCATGTAAGACGCCGAGGCCGCTGCCCCCGTGACTTCAAGCCTGACTTGAAGCACGGGGCAGCAGCTGAATATAACATCGATTTCTGACTGAGCATACATGCTGCAAAACTAACAAAAAGTGCATCAGGAAACGACTATACAGCACTATAAGGTACTGTAAACAGCTTAATAGGCGATTTTTGGGTGACAGGTTCCCTTTAAAGAGAGACTCTTAACTGAACTACAGCTACACCTCAAAGGAAGGTTTATAATAGGATAAAATATGATAAGCAATATATACACACAAAAAAAGTCGCCACCAAGAAAAAAAAAAAAGGTCACACACTCTAATATTTAGCTTTGATTACGGCACGCATTCGCTGTGGCATTGTTTCGATAAGCTTCTACACTGTCACAAGATTTATTTCCATCCAGTGCTGCATTTATTTTTCACCAAGATCTTGCCTTGATGATGGTAGAGTCTGACTGCTGCGCAAAGCCTTCTCCAGCAAATCCCAAAGATTCTCAATGGGGTTAAGGTCTGGACCCTGTGGTGGCCCATCCATGTGTGATAATGAGGTCTCATGCTCCCTGAACCACTCTTTCACAATTTGAGCCCGATGAATCCTGGCATTGTCATTTTGGAATATGCCCGTGCCATCAGGGAAGAAAAAAATCCATTGCTGGAATAACCTGGTCATTCAGTATATTCAGGTAGTCAGCTGACCTCATTCTTGGAGCACATACTGTTGCTGAACCTAGACCTGACCAACTGCAGCAACCCCAGATCATAGCACTGCCCCCACAGGCTTGTACAGTCAGCACTAGGCATGATGGGTGCATCACTTCATCTGCCTCTCTTCTTACACTGATGCGCCCATCACTCTGGAACAGGGTAAATCTGGACTCGTCAGACCACATGACCTTCTTCCATTACTCCAGAGTCCAATCTTTATGCTTCCTAGCAAATTGAAGCCTTTTGTTCTGGTTTGCCTCACTGATTAGTGGTTTTCTTACGGCTACACAGCTGTTCAGTCCCAATCCCTTGAGTTCCCTTCACATTGTGCATGTGGAAATGCTCTTACTTTCACTATTAAACATAGCCCTGAGTTCTACTATTGGTTTTCTTTGATTTGATTTCACCAAACGTTTAAGTGATTGCCGATCACGATCATTCAGGATTTTTTTTTTCCCCGCCACATTTCTTCCTCGAATACGATGGGTCCCCACTGTCCTTCCAGTTTTTAATAATCTGTTGGACAGTTCTTAACCCAATTTTAGTAGTTTCTGCAATCTCCTTAGATGTTTTCTCTGCTTGATGCATGCCAATGATTTGACCACTTCTCAAACAGACATCTTTTCCACGACCACGAGATGTGTCTTTCGACATGGTTATATAAGAAATGAGAAGCAACTCATTGCACCAGTTGGGGTTAAATAACTTGTTGCCAGCTGAAAGATAATCGCCCATGCATTAATTATCCAATAGGAGGCTCGTAACTATTTGCTTAGGCTACTTTCACACTAGCGTTCGGGCGGATCCGTTCTGAACGGATCCGCCCATAATAATGCAGACGGAGGCTCCGTTCAGAACGGATCCGTCTGCATTATATTAGCTAAAAAAAGCTAAGTGTGAAAATAGCCTGGGACGGATCCGTCCAGACTTTCAATGTAAAGTCAATGGGGGACGGATCCGCTTGAAGATTGAGCCACATTGTGGCATCTTCAAACGGATCCGTCCCCATTGACTTACATTGTAAGTCTGGACGGATCCGCACGCCTCCGCACGGCCAGGCGGACACCCGAACGCTGCAAGCAGCGTTCAGCTGTCCGCCTGTCCGTGCGGAGGCGAGCGGAGCGGAGGCTGAACGCCGCCAGACTGATGCAGTCTGAGCGGATCCGCCTCCATTCAGACTGCATCAGGGCTGGACGGCTGCGTTCGGGTCCGCTCGTGAGCTCCTTCAAACGGAGCTCACGAACGGAAACCCGAACGCTAGTGTGAAAGCAGCCTTAGTTAAATCCAGGTGGCGACTTATTTGGACAGGCAGTGTATATTTATATATATATATATAGTGATATAATGTCCTTCTTTTGCACTTATCTATATACAAAGGATAAAGAACATAATACACAATTACATCAACACGTCAACTGGAGTCCTGACTACATCCAGAATGAAGGTACGTACATCACCAATGGAGTTATCATCTGACAGCGACATCAGCTGGGAAAACACTGATTAGGTCCCTACATATACCATCTCCCCATAGGATCTTCTGACTTGATTGGGTTACAGCTTTAGGGCTCATGCACACGACAATTGGCATAAGCCCTTATACTGTTTAAACAAAAAGCTTCTGTCACTAGTGTAATGTATCCAGGACATGCACAGTATAAAGGGCCATGCGTGTAGTTCATCTGCCATCACCCGTATCTTGGAGTGGCCAAATCCCAGGTCTGCCAGTGAGTCAAAATCCCCAAAACAGCCTTTAAAATATATTCACACGAAGTATAACTCCCTTCCACATACTATTCCAGACTAATCTTCAGTTCATTCACAGGCCACAATGGCTCTAACAGAAACAATATGGATAGATACAAAACTGAATCTTCACACTTTAGCACCCTAATGCTTCATGCACACAGCCATGTCCATATTTCAGTCCACAAACAAGGGATCCCCAAAATGTAGTTACCTTCAGGTTGCATTCTATATTTTTCTCACTCCCATTAATAGAAAGGGCCATTATCATCTGCAGTAGCGACAAGAATAGAATATGTTCTATAATTTGCAGAATGGCCACTTGGATCCTCCCCCCCAAAAAAATAAAAATAAAATATGAATGTGTGCATAACTCCATAAAAAAAGATTTGTTCAGTGTGCTAGCCAATAAAAAAACTCAAGAGACCAGATGCATGAAAAAAAACAGTCTAAAGGGCTCATTCAGATGGCGTTATGTTCTGTTTCGCATTTTTGTTGAACGGGTGCAGACCCATTCATTTCATTGGGGCCGCAAAAGATGAGTTGTTCCATTCCGCGGCCCCGCAAAAAATATAGAGCATGACCTATTCTTGTCCACAATTGCGGACAAAAATAGGCATTTTCTATGCGAGTGACGGCCATGTGCGGTCCGCAAATTGCAGAACGCACACGGGCAGATATCCATATTTTGCAGATCCGCAAAACACATAGAGCCATCTGAACGAGCCCTTACTGGGATTTCACAGGACTTTTGATCCACGTATGCTCAAGTATGACCACTGCCAGTATCGCTGTCCACACCTATGTTTGGTGGATGCGCCGGAAAAACTCCTGCTGCATATTCTGAATGTAGGGCCCAGGCGTTTGGCATATTTTGGGGTGATGCATATTGGTGTACCTTTTTTTCAACTATATTGCAAAGTGTATTCTGCTGCACTTTCCTATATGGAGGCGTCCACTAGAAAAATAAATAACCTACCAGGCATACGTTTCTTTCCCCACAATGGGAGCCTATTAGCGGTGTAAGCTATCCTGCGGTATAGACTGCCATCCGAGACCGTAAATACTCCTGGTGAATATCTGACAGACAGCAAAGACTTGTCACGGAAATTTCTGCAACTTAAGATCAGTTCCATGGATTTATACAAACCCCAATTAGATGGATGGAACAGTTGCAGAAATTTCTGGAACAAATCTGACATGTGTGAATTCACCCCGATTACTTGTGCGCTGTGCAAACAAAAAAACAAACAAACAACTCAGATACCATAAAAATATATTTTTATTAAAATAAATATAAACAGGTTGCATTTAATATCTTCGCGGTTTGTAATGTCAGTATATATGGAAATCCAAACCAAGCAGATGAAACCTCAGATAAGGTCCTCATGCAGTGTACCGGTCTTCAGGCCAGTCTCATGCCTCTGAGCATTTCAATAAGTCCAATGCACATAAGTGACTTAAAGTTCTGGGTTTGTTAAAAATAAAAAAAAATAAGCACCCACGCCTTCAGTAAAAGCTGGACCCCTTCAGAAGCTGTGGTCTGGTGTCCGGTAGAAACAGATAGGAGTCAGCACTTTAGGAGCTCGGTTGTGCTGGACGCAGGTTCAGGGACTACCTCTCCTTTCATAAACTCATCCTGTAATAAAAGAAAATAACAAACATTCTATAAAATAAAAATAAAAAAGATTTTCCCATTTTATGTCATTAAAGGGGTTGTCTCACAAGCACGGCCACTGCTGATGGATTGCAGGGTGGTCGTAACCATGGAAACGAGCAGTGTATAATGTGAAGGAAAAATAAATCCAGCAAGTAAAGGAAGCAATATAGATGCTATGCTATTTGCTGAAGTGACACAAACCCTTTAAGGCTGACATGTGCGTTTAAGCTGATCTGGCAGGCTGTTCCGGCCCGGATCCATCCCTGCCGGGTGCAACCGTGCTGCTAGAATTCTGTCCGGCCCCATTCACTATAACAGGGACAGGCAGATCTTGCTGCTCCCCAACATATTTGCCTGTTTGCAGCTAGAGCTCCGCTTAACGCAGATGTGAAGCAAGCCTTAGGCCCCTTTCACACGGGCGAGTTTTCCGTGCGGGTGCGATGCGTGCGGTGAACGCATTGCACCCGCACTGAATCCTGACCCATTCATTTCTATGAGACTGTGCACACGAGCGGTGATTTTCACGCATCACTTGTGCGTTGCGTGAAAATCGCAGCATGCTCCTCTTTGTGCGTTTTTCACGTAACGCAGGCCCTATAGAAATGAATGGGGTTGCGTGAAAATCGCATGCATCCGCAAGCAAGTGCGGATGCGGTGCGATTTTCACGCATGGGTTCTAGGTGACAGTCTATTCACTGTATTATTTTCCCTTATAACATGGTTATAAGGGAAAATAATAGCATTCTGAATACAGAATGCTTTGTATAATAGTGCTGGAGGGGTTAAAAATAATAAAAAAGTTAACTCACCTTCTCCTCTTGTTAGCGCAGATGCCGGTCTGTTCTTTATCTGTGGGCTAAAGGACCTTTGATGACGTCAGATCACATGCTCCATCACCATGGTGATGGACCATGTGATTGGAGCATGTGATCTGACGTCACCTCAGGTCATTCAGTCCACAGCTAAAGAACAGAGTGGCATCTGCGCGAACAAGAGGAGAAGGTGAGTTAACTTTTTTATTATTTTTAACCCTTCCAGCAATATTATACTAAGCATTCTGTAGTCAGAATGCTATTATTTTCCCTTATAACCATGTGATAAGGGAAAATAATACAATCTTCAGAACATCAATCCCAAGCCCGAACTTCTGTGAAGAAGTTCGGGTTGGGTACCAAACATGCGCGATTTTTCTCACGCGAGTGCAAAACGCATGACAATGTTTTGCACTCGCGCAGAAAAATCGCGCATTTTCCCGCAACGCACCCGCCTCTTATCCGGGCAAAAAACATGACGCCCGTGTGAAAGAGGCCTTAGGAAACATGCCCGCTTTCTTCTAGGACAAAACACCAGCCGTTCCCACACTGTTATAAATGAATGGCAGAAGCATCGGAGCAGTAAGCCATGTAGCACACATTTACAGCACAGGCGTCAGCTGGGATCTTAAAGAAGAGCTCACACTAAATGTTTTATTCTGTCGCCTATTAAAAAGATATATATAATAAAATTATTTTATTTGTGCTTTATCCAATGCCTTGTGGTCCTCAGCTGTGTGATGTGACCGACACAGCGTCTTATGTGTGGACAGGAAGTCAGTTTCTCTTCATTCCTAAGGGTACTTTCACACTAGCGTTTTTCTTTTCCGGCATAGAGTTCTGTCACACAGGGGCTCTATACCGGAAAAGAACTGACCAGGCATATCCCCATACATTCTGAATGGAGAGTAATCCGTTCAGGATGCATCAGGATGTCTTCAGTTCAGTCGTTTTGACTGATCAGGCAAAAGAGAAAACCGTAGCATGCTACGGTTTTATCTCCGGCGAAAAGAACTGAAGACTTGCCTGAATGCCGGATACAGCATTTTTCCCCATAGGAATGTATTAGTGCCGGATCCGGCATTCAAAATACCGTAATGCCGGATCTGTGAAAAAACATAGTAGATGGATCCGTCTGTCCGCATGACAAGCAGAGAGACTGATCCGTTCTTGCAATGCATTTGCGAGACGGATCCGCATCCGGATGCGTCTCACAAATGCTTTTTAGTCACATCCAGATCGGCAGATCTGGCGGGCAGTTCCAACGACAGAACTGCTTGCCGGATCACACTGCCACAAGGGTGAAAATAGCCTAAGACACTGACATCTATTCTCCCATAGGAATGAATGGAGGAACTGACTTCCTGTCCACACATAAGACGCAGTGTCAGTCACATGACACAACAGAGGACGAAAACCATGGGTAACATTACCTTCAGTTTACAAAATGTACCTTTCTAAACAGATCGGAGAATAAAAAAATGCTGTGGGAGTGCTTGATCGTTTTGATCCTGGCTACCCCTTAGATGCTGCATCACCTAAGTGGCATGACCTAAGGGCCGTTTCACACGAGCGAGCCCATTGCGGGAATCGCGCTCAGTGTGAGAGAGTGTGATCCTCAGCTCTGGACTTGCAGGAGCGCACACCATTATCATGGTTTATAATGCTATGCGTCTCTGCATGGCCTTATTTGTACAGAATCATACTGACAGCTTTATGTCACTATGATTGCACAGACACATAGCATTATAAACCATGATAATGCTGTGCGCTCCTGCAAGTCCAGAACAGAGGATCACACTCCCACACGGAGCGCGATTACCGCAATGGACTCGCTCATGTGAAACAGCCTTTAGTCTTTAAGAGTCTAGCTAAGATATGATGTGGAGTCACAGGGTAGAAGTGCCTGCCTCAGACATGGAAGGCCATACTGCAAACTAATATAAATACAATGAAATCCCATTACAAGAGTTTTCCAGGAGTACAACATTAATGCTGTCCTCAGGATAGGTCACCAATATCTTATCAGAGGGGTTCCAATATCTGGCACCCCCCTGATCATCTGTTTTAAGAGGCCACTGCGCTCCAGGATACCAGGCACAGTGCAGAACAATGTTAGGGTCCATTCACAAGACCTACGGATCCACAAAACACGGATACCAGACACGTCTCTGCACATTCTGCCCTACGTTAGAAATGCTTATCCTCGTTCTGCAAAAAGAACATAAATAGGACATGTTCTAACTTTTTTGCGGAGCTGCGTAAGGCCTCGTTCACACTTCAGTGTTTGGTCAGTGATTTCCATCAGTGATTTGTGAGCCAAAACCAGGTGCCACTCTAAACATAGAACAGGAGCAGATCTTTCCCTTCTACCTAATGTCTATGGAGGCTCCACTTCTGGTTTTGGCTCACAAAATCACTGATGGAAATCACTGATCAAACACTGAAGTGTGAACTAGGCCTAAAAGACACACAGATGCGTACATCACACAGTGTGCTGTCTGTAGGCAGATCAGATGCGGACCAAAAATACAGTCCTGTGAGGGGACCCTTATAGTGGTTGTGTTAGGTATTGTAGCCCAGGCATCGTTTACTTGAATGCGATTCAGCTGCAAGCAGACCATGTGATGGGCGAAAGTGACATCACTGGCCTAAGATCACGTGACCTCCTCAAACAGCTGCTGATTGGTGGGAATTGGACTTCCACCAAGCAGATATTGATGACCTACCTGGAGGATCGGTCGTCAATATTCTACTTCTGGAAAACCCCTTTAAACAGGGTTCTCTGCTAGTAGTATTGATCTGTAATGGTAGGATGTGAACAGTGCTTGGCCATCTGTTGGGACCCCCACCAACCACAAGGGCGAAGGTGCCACGACAAGTTACAAGAATCCTCTATTGCGATACTGCAGCATTTCCATTGTCCCAGAACCTCTTTAATCCAGCAATAGAGAGTTGATGATCAGGAATCCTATTAAAGGGAGTCTTTCACCTAAAATCACCATTATAGAACACTAACATCAGGATCTCCATTACATTCCCCATATTAGAATGCTACCTTCCATATTGCTGTCCACCGCCGATTTTCTCAGAAAAACACTTTTATTCAATATGTTAATTCGCTTCTGAAGGTGCCCAGGGGTGGTGTTCATGCGGCCGGTGCCCAGGCCCCTCGGTGCTCTTCATACGAAACCCCTCCCCTTTCACCCACCCTAGGTTCTTCTGATTACGTCCTCCTCTTAGTGAGAAATCCAGCGCCGTTCAACAGATTCGCCGCGCCTGCGCACTTCATTCCCCATTATGGGCAAAGGAGACACAAGAGCGTTTAATGCGCATGTGCCGGCCTGTACATCCCGATCTAACCGGCCTCGTGCCTCTGCCCATAATGGGGAATGAAGTGCACAGGCGCTGGATTTCTCACTAAGAGGAAGACGTAATCAGAAGAACCAAAAGGGGTGAAAGGGGAAGGGTTTCGTATGAAGAGCACCGAGGGGCCTGGGCACCGGCCGCATGCACACCACCCCTGGGCACCTTCAGAAGCTAATTAATATATTGAATAAAAGTGTTTTTCTGAGAAAAATCGGCGATGGACAGCAATATGGAAGGTAGCATTCTAATATGGGGAATGTAATGGAGATCCTGATGTTAGTGTAATGGTGATTTTAGGTGAAAGACTCCCTTTAAGGGTGTATTGACAAGGCCGTGCCCATTTTGCAGACCTCAAACCGCGTATCTACAAAATATGAACACTGGCCGCGTGCACGCCTAATTGCAATGCAGACCCACTGACTTCCTATCTCTGCCTGCAACATGCGGGTTGCAGACTCATTTAAGTAAACGGATCTGCACTGCCAAGTGGAGCGCACATGGCTGGTGCCCGTGATAAAAGGTAGACGCAATATGGCGACATGTAACCAGTCCTCACCTTGTCATAGATTACTCTCACAAGTAATGAACAGCTCGGGCAAGTCGCAACTTCTTCTCCATCTTCCAGGTCTTCCTAAAACACATGATGCAATAGACACAAAAGTCACCAATACTGTAACCTGCACAATGTAATGCAATAAAAGACAACTGGCAGGACTGCTCGTGACCGATAACAGGGGCTTCTCTGGTATACATGCAGGCAACGGACTTATCACATCCAGGGCACTGGCCTGAAAGCACCTTTGAGGTCCATTAGTTTTTCTCCCACTTAGGCCATGTTCACATTGCACAGATTTACCCAAATTTTTACTTTTTTCTGCCTCTGATTGGTTGTTGGATTCGCACTCGGATTAGCCCCATTGTATTAAATATAGCTAATCTGTGGCTATTTTGTCTAGAATACCCGGGAATAATTAACACATGCTGCATTTTAAAATCCACAGCACATTCGTGTTCCACACAGACTTTCTCCAGAATTTGTGAATGGGGTGTAAATGCCCTCCGTTCACAAGTACTGCTGGCCGATTACGGTATGTGAAAAGGCCTCAAAGAGGAAACATCCCTCACACATGTCAAAATCGCAAGGTAATGCTGGTGGTCCGTCGGCTTCTCCTTGCTCTTGGCGGTCACCATCATACTCTCCTGTAGCACAGTCCAGGATTGGTCCCCACCACTGGTGTGTGTCTGCTCTGGTCCCACACTGTCTCCTACCTGCTACATCCTGCTTCCCTAGGGTGTGCGAGCGGCTAAATTTGTTCCCAGCCAATGGCTTTTTTAAGAGTTCCGTGGTAGAGTGTCTGAGCAATAGGTCTAATGTGAGGGTGCGTTGTTTTCCCGTGGCTTGATCTCTGCCTGTTTACCAGATTCAACCCTGTGCTGCCAGACCTGACCACTGCCTGACTCCCATACTGACCCTCTGCTGCCTGACCTGACCACTGCCTGACTCCTATACTTACCCTGAGCTGCCAGCGCTGGCTTACTGCTTGAATATCTAATTGAACAAACTCTGCCTGCCCTGACCATGGCTGGTCCGCTGGCTACACTCTAGCCTGTCCCCATGGTGCCACGCACTGGTGTCTCCTGGGTCAGCTGTCACTGAACAGATACTACTTCAAGAGGTAGAGGTGTGGTGGTTTCCCTGCAGAAAAGTCCAGATCCTGGTATAGGGATTAAAGGGAACCTGTCACCTGGATTTTGGGTATAGAGCTGAGGACATGGGTTGCTAGATGGCCGCTAGCACATCCGCAATACCCAGTCCCCATAGCTCTGTGTGCTTTTATTGTGTATAAAAACCGATTTCATACATATGCAAATTAACCTTAGATGAGTCAGAGTTTGAAAATATGACTCTTCTCTGGTCACACAAGTAAGATGACTCTTTTATGTCAATTTGCATATATATCAAATTGTTTTTTTACATAATAAAAGCACACAGAGCTATGGGGACTGGGTATTGCGGATGTGCTAGCGGCCATCTAGCAACCCATGTCCTCAGCTCTATACCCAAAATCCTGGTGACAGGTTCCCTTTAAAGGGTGAAGAGCCAAGGGACATTTAGATAACGCCCTTAGGCTAGTTTCCCACAAGCCTATTCCGTGTGGCGATTGTATTTCCTGGACTGGACACTGCTACTATGAAGTGAACTCGCAGTACCATGATTCCGTCTCACATTATGCGACTACAGTTCAGCAGACCTGCCGTCCAGAAGGAGCATACAGCAGCATAAATCATTAAGATGCTGCAAGTTCACTTCAGAGGGGCAGCGCTCTGTCCACATGGGGCGCGTTTCCCCAGACTGAATACACTTGTGTGAAACTGGCCATTGGAATAGCCCCAAATCTATTCAGCGACAGTGAGGGAGATTTATCAAAACTGGCTGAGAGGAAAACTGGCTTTGTAGCCCATAGCAACCAATCAGATTCCACCTTTCATTTGGAAAATGAAAGGTGAAATCTGATTGGTTGCTATAGGCAACTAAGCCAGTTTTGATAAACCTCCCCCACGGTGTGCGTTTACTGCCGCAGATCTGCATGCAGGAAATCTACAGCGTTTTACCAGCAAAGTGGATGAGATTCTAACAAGTCTCCGCATAAACTCCAGAAACAATCTGAAGCAGAAACTGACCTGCCTGTCAATCTACACTGTGGAAATCCGCGCCAATCTGCATCAAATAGGAAAACTCTTCCTAGTGTGGCCATACGCTGACGCGGTTCTGTCGCTGCAAAGTAGAATGGGCGGTCAGGCTGTGCTACATATGGATTTTAAAATCTGCAGAGCTGGATGTATAACTGCTCCACATGGAGCTAAAGTGAGGCTCGTGGTGGCTTTAGAACAGCAGTTAATCTGTAGAAAACAGGCCATAGTGTCACCACTCACGGCGCGGTCACGGGCGACACCGTCACCACTCACGGCGCGGTCACGGGCGACACCGTCACCACTCACGGCGCGGTCACGGGCGACACCGTCACCACTCACGGCGCGGTCACGGGCGACACCGTCACCACTCACGGCGCGGTCACGGGCGACACCGTCACCACTCACGGCGCGGTCACGGGCGACACCGTCTCATTCACGTGTGACATGCTGACATCACTGCGGTTACAACACAACATACCACCAACTAAACAAGTATTCCGATTCTGATTATTTTTTACTTTGTTTTAAACCACCAGGAAAGCCCTGATCCATAAGACTTCCGTGGGCTAATGACGGACCGACCCTGAGGCACCGGGTAACCGCTGCTGTACCTTGGTGATGGCGAATCTATCTCCACAGGGACAGGGGTAATAATACGTTTCCGTGTCCTCGTCGTACTCGAAGTCCTCGATCTCCACCTCGTCGTGGTACACCGCCATCCCGGCGCTGGCAAGAGAGAACACCCTGACACACCCGGCACCGAGCGTGGTCTGCGCCGGATCTACACGTCACCGCCCTGTCGCCGAATGAATACGTCATTCCCAACGTATACAGTCGGCCATTTTTAATTCTGGCGGCCACGCGCTATTCCCCTGGGTTACAGCTAGGCGGCGCCTGTCCCCGCCATGGAATAGAGCTGTAACCTCTCCAGTGACTGATAACACTTAGAGCCCAGTAACCAGACAAGCATTCAATGTCCTGTTCACAATATGGTCTTGGTTTTTAGGTCATATTTCCTTAAAGGGGAAGATAAGAAAAAATCTTTTGCCGCATGGACAATTACCACACAACAAAACCACAAATATTTTTGTGAAAACACCCATTATGAATAGACAAAGCCTTTAACCCTTTCACTACCAGAGGTTGTTTTTTTCTTTTGTTTTTGCGTTTTCATATTTCTTCCCTATATCCCCTGTGCCATAACCTTTTAATATTTCCAGTCACATAGCTGTACGAGGGCTTATTTTTTGCGTGACAAGCTGTACTTTCTAATGCCACCATTATTTATGGCATGCAATTCATTTTTTTCTGTTATGCTGTTAACTATATGGGATAAATATTTTTAAATTTTAATAGTACAGGCTTTTTGGGACATTGCAATGCTAATGATATTTATTTTTAGTTTATTTTTATATTTTAATATGGAGAAAGGAGGGTAATATTAATTTTTAAAATACTGACAAAGTAGGGAGGCTCAACACTCCAGATGAACGGATGGCGGTGGGTTCACTGCTGATTGGGTCACTCACCCAATTGAGAAATGAAATAATATAACAAAGAAGAGCAGGCACACCACCTTCTGGAATAATAGTGGACCACTAGAAATACTCTATTAATAGTTTTTATTATTCAGAGATATCACACATAAAATGGCCAATATATAAATTAAAAGTCCAGCAATGCAGATAGCGAGCTAAGACGGGGTATCAATGTGTATCAACAGTTAGTCCAGCAAGAGTACCCTGTTTATTCATTAAGTAACTAAATTTAATAGGTAATTTCAGAATTTACATATACACAGACAAAACAGTTCTATGCAAATGATCCATGTAGAGGCCAGAATATGAATACCTAAGATACAGGTATACACAGGCGGGAGGCCGGGGAAGGTTATCCCTAGCACTGATTCCCTGATCTGGTCCTCTGCCCAGGGACGTCTCCTGATGGTGGGGGCGCCCTGTCCCCGTACCTAAACTCCAACTCCTAATTATCCCTGGTGAGGTGAGTGGTGGAGTGGGACGATATACGTGGTGTCTAACATGGAAAACAAGCACAGATAGAAAGGATTAGTTACAAAGGTGTCCACTGTATACTGCCCTCGTGGCGTAGCCAGGAGGTACAGGGCACACCTAGAAGATAAAATATACAAACAAAAACGCACAATTAGGTATAGATATATTAAGATAATTATAGATGACCTACAAACCCCGACGCGTTTCAGGGTACTTTCACACTTGCGTTTTTGTTTTCCGGCACAGAGTTCCGTCAAAAGTGCTCTATGCCGGAAAACGACTGATCAGGCATATCCCCATGCATTCTGAATGGACAGTAATCCGTTCAGAATGCATCAGGATGTCTTCAGTTCAGTCATTTTGACTGATCAGGCAAAAGAGAAAACCGCAGCATGCTACGGTTTTCTCTCCGGCGAAAAATACTGAAGACTTGCCGGAATGACGGATCCGGCGTTTTACTCCATAGGAATGCATTAGAGCCGGATCCGTCGCAAAGGTTTCAGTTGTTTGCCTGATCGACGGATCCGGTTCTTCTTTCTGCGCCTGCGCAAACGAATAGGAGGAGCTGTGGGCGCCGTCAACTTCCTGTCACTCTTCGATCCTGCCTGCGAGGGAGAAGGGAGGACGCCATTGTAGGTGAGTAGAAACTTTTTTTTTTTTTCTTTCGTCTCCGATTTTTTTTGTTTAAAATCAACATAAGCAGCTCCTATGTAATTATACATGGGAGCTGTAGTAAATAGATCATGCTAGGGGTAGTAGTCCTGTTGACTACCACCCCTAGCATCCACTATGTACTTCCACCTCATGCAGGGCCTATGTAGTTTTGCATAGGCAATGCATGTGGTGCAAGTACATAGTGGATGCTAGGGGTGGTAGTCCTGTTGACTTACCACCCCTAGCATCCACTATGTACTTGCACCTCATGCAGGGCCTATGTAGTTTTGCATAGGCAATGCATGTGGTGCAAGTACATAGTGGATGCTAGGGGTGGTAGTCCTGTTGACTACCACCCCTAGCATCCACTATATGTACTTGCCACCTCATGCAGGGCCTATGTAGTTTTGCATAGGCAATGCATGTGGTGCAAGTACATAGTGGATGCTAGGGGTGGTAGTCCTGTTGACTACCACCCCTAGCATCCACTATGTACTTCCACCTCATGCAGGGCCTATGTAGTTTTGCATAGGCAATGCATGTGGTGCAAGTACATAGTGGATGCTAGGGGTGGTAGTCCTGTTGACTACCACCCCTAGCATCCACTATGTACTTGCACCTCATGCAGGGCCTATGTAGTTTTGCATAGGCAATGCATGTGGTGCAAGTACATAGTGGATGCTAGGGGTGGTAGTCCTGTTGACTACCACCCCTAGCATCCACTATGTACTTGCACCTCATGCAGGGCCTATGTAGTTTTGCATAGGCAATGCATGTGGTGCAAGTACATAGTGGATGCTAGGGGTGGTAGTCCTGTTGACTACCACCCCTAGCATCCACTATGTACTTCCACCTCATGCAGGGCCTATGTAGTTTTGCATAGGCAATGCATGTGGTGCAAGTACATAGTGGATGCTAGGGGTGGTAGTCCTGTTGACTACCACCCCTAGCATCCACTATGTACTTGCACCTCATGCAGGGCCTATGTAGTTTTGCATAGGCAATGCATGTGGTGCAAGTACATAGTGGATGCTAGGGGTGGTAGTCCTGTTGACTACCACCCCTAGCATCCACTATGTACTTGCACCTCATGCAGGGCCTATGTAGTTTTGCATAGGCAATGCATGTGGTGCAAGTACATAGTGGATGCTAGGGGTGGTAGTCCTGTTGACTACCACCCCTAGCATCCACTATATGTACTTGCACCTCATGCAGGGCCTATGTAGTTTTGCATAGGCAATGCATGTGGTGCAAGTACATAGTGGATGCTAGGGGTGGTAGTCCTGTTGACTACCACCCCTAGCATCCACTATGTACTTCCACCTCATGCAGGGCCTATGTAGTTTTGCATAGGCAATGCATGTGGTGCAAGTACATAGTGGATGCTAGGGGTGGTAGTCCGAAAAAATGTTAAATTATTTTATTTTTTTCCCATGTAGTCCAAAATCGATTTTTTTGGGGAAAATAATAAGAAATTTGAATAGAACTTTAAAGAATGTCAAGTAAGTATTATTAGTCTTGGTTTGTTGTTAATATTTAATAATAATAATAATAATCAGAGTAATATTTTTTTTTCTACAGGCTCAACATCTTCAACGTGATGCCGGGACCTCTCCTCCAAGACGTAGGCGGAGACATGATACGGTAACAATTTTTTTTAAAGCATTCTGCATTTACATTATGAACGCATTTCTTAATTTTTTTATTGTTTATAATTCACAGTCATCATCTGCGGAGGAGAGGCCTCGCGCCCAGAGACCGCTGGAGAGGAGGAAGCTGGTGGTGGAGGACATGAAGCGGTAAATATTTTTTTTTTTATCTTTTATTTTTTTAAACACAATATTATGATTTGTATATTTAATTTTTTTTTTGTTATTGGTATTTCTATTACAGGTCGCTCCTCCCGTTGGATCCAACAGAGGTCGTCAATCGAAAGCCAGAGGAAGTCGGGGAGCCCGCGGCGGTCGTGTTCGTGTGAGTATTTCCTAGAGGAATATTTTTAATTTTAAAACTGTTAAAAGGATTTCTGTCAACAGGTTTGGGCCTATAGAGATACGGACCTGCACGGCTCGATTGCCGCTAGCATGTTCGCAACATATGTGTCCTATAGGGCTGTGTGGTTTTAACTTATTTCAATTTTTTTTTTTATAGATGTAAATGAGTGTTCAAGGGCTGCACTAACCTTCCTTGTGAGCAGTGCCTTTATATTGTTCCTTCCCTGTCCTGACATCAGCTTCATGCCGAGAACAGCGCATGAGCGACACATTCAACACTCATTTACATATCTATAAAATCCTTTCTCTTTATTTAATTAAAACCACACAGCCTTTTATTGGACACATATATTGAAAACATGCTAGCGGCGATCTAGCCGTGCAGGTCCTATCTCTATAGACCCAAACCTGCTTTAAACATGAGATTATAATTTTATTTATTTTTTATTTTTTTAGGGTTCACGACGCTCCACCAGAACGGATGAGGAGGAATTTGGTAGTTGTATAATTGACAATGAACTCCTCATCCAGATGGTGGAGGACAGACCACCACTGTGGGACCACACAGACCGCCGCCATGCTGACCATCATGGTACCCGGCTCCTCTGGCTTGAGATATGCGAAGTCTTGGTGCCTAATTGGGACGACCTCAATGAGAGTCAACGGGAGGAGTGCCGTAAGTATACTCTAGTATAATGCACATGTGTACTTTTCATTATAAATTGGTTTTGTGTCTGGTTGAAGTTGGTCACTCAATGCTACCTATAGTGAACATCAATAATTTTTTTATTGTTGTTGTAGCAGGTTCAAACAAATACTAAACCATTTCTGATGTCTGAAATAAATTATTATAATATTTATTTTATTTATTTTTTCTTGCGGACAGGGACTACAATCCTGGTGCGGTGGCGGTCAATGAGGGACCGCTATAAGAAGGACTACAACGAGGAGGTCAAGCGCCCGAGTGGTTCAGGAGGAAGCCAAAAGCGGCCGTACCGTTATGCGGCCGCATTAGGTTTTCTTAGGAAGAACCCTACAGCTGCGAAGGTAAGCTGTAATGTTTATAATAATTATGAATACTAATCTCCAATCTATGTGTGTGGCCTAGACAGACTGTCATTTGATACTCTGTCTTGGACATTCACACATAGTTCCCTATTTGTCCATTAATTTATTTTTTTCCTTTTACAGCACATCTAGCAGTACTCGGGCGCAACAAGCTCCTCGTGAAGTCCTTCCAGAGTCCGGAGCTCAAGAGGCGGTCCCCGAAGAGCCGCCCACCGCGGGTCCCTCACGTCCTACTCCAACAGCTGGTCGGGACCTCAATGTTCCCCTACCTGTGCCCTCTGGCGACGCAACAATGGCCACAATGGCACCACTTTTTGAGGCATTGATGCGTCGCCAGAGGACCGGTAGGAGCCGTCAGGCGGACTACGAGGATCTCACAAGGCTCGTTTACGAGTCCTTGATGGGATATACCAATAGGATTGCCGCTTTGGAGGAACAAGTGCGACGTCTGCAGGAGGGGGCGGTGCATACGTCGCAATTGGGTCCTGTGCATCACTATTGGTATTCGTTGCTCCCCGTGATGGAACGATTTACGCCCGACCAGTTGTTTGAGGCCCGAAGACAGGTGGACAGTGTCTTGTGGCAAGTTCAGCACCGCCCCACATCCTATCCCCCATCCATGCCCTATCCCCCATCCATGCCCTATCCCCATCCATGCCCTATCCCCCATCACAACCTCAACAACCCCCTACCCAAACTACCTACCCACCTTTCCTACCTCCTCATCCCCCATCCCAGCCTCCACATTCCACCGAGCACTTTTCTCACCACTTTTCTCCTTCTCCTCCTCAATATTTTCCAACTAGCAGTTTCAACACTCCTTCTACTCTGGCTCGGTCAACTCCTTCTCCCGCTCCCCCATCCAGATTGAATACTCCCTCTGTTGTGCTTGCCACAACACACACTTTTATGTCCACAGGGGCACAGGAACGAGGGGGACCAACCAGTGTTGAAACCTCCACCACCCAACCTTCTACTCCCACCACTCCCACCGGTCCTACTTACAGGCATTTGTAGCCTGTTTTTTTATTTTGTTTTATTATTCTAAAAAGTTATTTATATTATTAAAAAATATATATTTTTAAAATAAAATAGATATTGTTTATAAATTTTATTTGTTTTGTATTTATTTAATTTTTTGGTAAATAAAAGCGAACATCTCACATCGCTTTTGAAGTGAACTATACTTGGTTTGCTCCGACAGCGATGGGAGATTACTTTAGTGTATGTAGGAAAGGTCTTTAAAATTGTACGATCGCCAGCGAAGCGACACAAGTATGTGTCGCTCCGCTGGCGTTGCTCAGATTACTACACCATAACAGGCCTGATAAAATCTACCTTCGCCAGTGGAGCGACACAAGTATGTGTCGCTCCTCTGGCGTCGGTCAGATACTACACCATAACAGGGCTGATGAAATCTACCTTCGCCAGTGGAGCAACACAAGTATGTGTTGCTCCGCTGGCGTTGGTCAGATTACTACACCATAACAGGCCTGATAAAATGTACCTTCGCCAGTGGAGCGACACAAGTATGTGTCGCTCCGCTGGCGTTGGTCAGATTACTACACCATAACAGGCCTGATAAAATATACCTTCGCCAGTGGAGCAACACAAGTATGTGTCGCTCCTCTGGTGTCGGTCAGATACTACACCATAAAAGGACTGATGAAATCTACCTTCGCCAGTGGAGCAACACAAGTATGTGTCGCTCCTCTGGCGTCGGTCAGATTACTACACCATAACAGGCCTGATAAAATCTACCTTCGCCAGTGGAGCGACACAAGTATGTGTTGCTCCGCTGGCGTTGGTCAGATTACTACACCATAACAGGCCTGATAAAATTACCTTCGCCAGTGGAGCGACACAAGTATGTGTCGCTCCGCTGGCGTTGGTCAGATTACTACACCATAACAGGCCTGATAAAATATACCTTCGCCAGTGGAGCAACACAAGTATGTGTCGCTCCTCTGGGTCGGTCAGATACTACACCATAAAAGGACTGATGAAAATCTACCTTCGCCAGTGGAGCAACACAAGTATGTGTCGCTCCTCTGGCGTCGGTCAGATTACTACACCATAACAGGCCTGATAAAATCTACCTTCGCCAGTGGAGCGACACAAGTATGTGTTGCTCCGCTGGCGTTGGTCAGATACTACACCATAACAGGCCTGATAAAATGTACCTTCGCCAGTGGAGCGACACAAGTATGTGTCGCTCCGCTGGCGTTGGTCAGATTACTACACCATAACAGGCCAGATAAAATATACCTTCACCAGTGGAGCAACACAAGTATGTGTCGCTCCTCTGGTGTCGGTCAGATACTACACCATAAAAGGACTGATGAAATCTACCTTCGCCAGTGGAGCAACACAAGTATGTGTCGCTCCGCTGGCGTTGGTCAGATTACTACAACATAACAGGCCTGATAAAATCTACCTTCGCCAGTGTCGCTCCTCTGGCGTCGGTCAGATTACTACACCATAACAGGCCTGATAAAATCTACCTGCGCCAGCGAAGCTACACAAAGATGTGTACACAAAGATGTGTCGCTCCTCTAGCGATATAGAAGATTGAAATTGAGTATCAACACAATAATATATCTGCAGTGTAGCAAATCACGAATGTATTTCTCTTATATCGTGCTAAAATAATATATAATTAAAATTTCAAATACTTTGAAAAACTATATTTATTGAAACACAAATCCAATTGAAAACTAATACAAAAAACTGTAAACCACTAAAATAAACAGAAATTAACTGTAAATCTCAAAAAAAATGAAAATGTTTAAACAAATCGGTCCTGCCAGTCCACCCTTCCTGCCTCCGAGCAAAAATAATCTGCAAAACAGTCTCTCATCCGTGATACTGCAACACTTGACCGTGGTCCAAAACTTTCAATGCTTGGCATCTCGCTGTCGTCCTGTATCTGTTCCAAATTCAGTGGTTCCTTTTTAAGGAGGTAGTTGTGTAACACAACAGCACACTTTACAACCTCATCCACCGATTCCACCTTCATATGAATTGGTTTGGTAAAAATCCGCCATTTTGCAACCAAAATTCCAAATGTACATTCAACCATTCTTCGAGCCCTGGTCAAGCGGTAGTTGTATGTCCGTTTTGTTAAATTTAATCCGCGGCTTGAATAAGGTTTCAGAAGATTTCCACACATTTGGAAGGCCTCATCACCAACCAATACAAACGGCATGGGTGGGGCATCAGTACCTGGCAGTGGTTGAGGCTGCGGGAAATCAAATTCTCTATTATATAGACTCCTGCCCATATAAGAATTTTTAAAAACCATGGAATCGTTGGTGCGTCCATAGGCCCCCACGTCGACGGCAACAAATCGGTATTCTGCATCAGCGATAGCCATTAGAATTATTGAAAAATATTTCTTATAGTTGTAAAACTCAGATCCGGATCCTTGGGGCTTGATTATTCTTATATGTTTCCCGTCTACTGCACCTAAATATCCCAATATTTTTCAGCAATTTCGGTCCAATGCTGTCTAGTTGGATGTGGAATAAATTCCTCATGAAGTTGATCCCACAAAACACGGCATGTCTCCTTCACAATCATGGAAACAGTCGATATGCCAAGGCGAAATTGGAAATGGAGTGAGCTAAAACTTTCTCCACTTGCAAGAAACCTATGGAAAAAAAAAGATTTTTATTTTAGAAAAAATTATAATATATATCATTCGAGATACAATTCTATGGGACGTTTTTTTATCAAGATTTTTTATGCAGACAAAAATAATGTAAAAAAAAGGAGAAAGGTTTCTTCTCCATGGTGACCGATATTTATCACAGTTCATTTGACATTGTTTGACCATTATTTTGATTTAAGCATAATTAAAAATAATAATGCTGATCATCACTTGTGGCCTATACACTTTCTACAATGATCACAGGAAATAAAATTTAAATTAATTTACTTTTACACTACCAATGAGCAGCTTTAAAAAATTTGAATTCGTACTATATATAATATTTATCTACTTTACCTTATGGTGAACAACAGGCGTTCTGCTGGGGAAACACAGCGGCGGAAAGTGGTGTCTTGCCTTTGAATGTGTGGTGACACCCGTTGTAAGAGATCGTCAAAACTTTCTACTGTCATCCGTAAGTAATTAACAAATTTGTCTGGATAATTCCTCAATTCGGGAAACAAAGTTTCAAAAACTCCCCTTCTTATTCTTGCAGATGTTATTGGATGCACCCAATAGCGACGCTTTCTACGCTGTCTGTCTCGAAGACGTCTTCTCCAGCGCGAAACCAGAATTAGAGCCTGAAATCCAAAACTAATATGGTCTGGCATCATCTTTACACTCTGCAGAAGGAACTTCTGAGTGGTAAGTGACCTTCGGTTTTCTTTTATAGCCACTTGTAGTATTTGCTTAACAGATTGCATCTTTTTATCTCTGAAATTTGAATAACGGATCCGTCCTTCCGTTTACAAACGGAAGGAAACGGAACAGACGGATCCGCTATTACGACGGATCCGGCAGACGGATCCGTCGAAAAGTGTATGTCGGATGCAACGGAATGACGGATCCGGCATAAAATACTATTGCCGGAACGACGGATCCGTTGCATGAAAAATATCCGTTAATGTTGATTTTGACGGATCCGGCAGGTAATTCCGGCGACGGAACTGCTTGCCGGATCACTCTGCCGCAAGTGTGAAAGTAGCCTCACCCATACGGAGGGTTCATCAGGGGGTTACGTGTAGTAGGTATGCAAAGATACTGGGACCATTGCCAATGGTTATGGCCGCCCCAGTTCAGTGATGCGTGTGTGCATATATAACAGGAATAAACAATCCTTTATGACACTGCAGACCCACAGTAATAAAACGATTGCCAAATGGCAGTTTACATACGTTTTTGGCAGCGTGGTAAGTGAACTCGACTGCCTACAACACACTGAGAAAATAAGTAGACAAATAGGACCTAGGTTAGTTCAGGTAGGATAACAGACGATAAATGCCCATAACGCTGAGTATTGAATGTGAATAGATACCTGGGGTTGGCAATAAAATATTTGCAAACAGGGTCGTTCCTGAGGAGGCTCATAGATAAGAGCATATATACCTGGCTGAAGTGCAGCACGAAAGGTATGCGTGCCCCAGTTTAGTCACCCAGGATGCCTGGCTACCCACCCAGAGGATACCCACCCAGAGGATACCTAAAAAAAAAAATTTATATATTGTATGTACCTCAACATACACTCAGGGCTAAACATATATTGCAGATAGTAAAGAGACATTGTCTGCTACTTACATGGTGTGGTCAGTGGTGTGGAATAATGGGTCTGAGGTGGTGATCCTCAGTTTAGCCCTCCCTTTTAAACTCCCCAATGCCCATACACAGGTGGATAGCTAATTAATTAAGGTGTGGCCAAAAGAGTAGGGCGTGCCAGGGGGAGGCGTGCTTATTAATGAGATTGTGTAGATAGTCATGACCGGCGGGCACAGGATGGAGGTGCCCCATGCTATCCTACGTTGTTTGTAATCGGCCAGCATGTGTGCTTGGCCCGCACGCCGGTATGCGTGTCAGCGTGGACCGCATACCGGAAGTGACGTACATGTAGTCACCATCAAACCGGAAGTGCGGTGTGTGCGTGTCAGCTTGACACGCATACTACCGCTGATGCCTACCAGATGATGATGCGCCGGAAACTAGGCTGTCCTGGTATATGGAGACAGTAGGCTAAACATGTATACATGGAGGTGCCCCATGCGATCCTACGTAGTTTATAATCGGCCAGCATGTGTGCTTAGCCCGCACGCCGGTATGCGTGTCAGCGTGGACCGCATACCGGAAGTGACGTACATGTAGTCACCATCAAACCGGAAGTGCGGTGTGTGCGTGTCAGCTTGACACGCATACTACCGCTGATGCCTACCAGATGATGATGCGCCGGAAACTAGGCTGTCCTGGTATATGGAGACAGTAGGCTAAACATGTATGAATGGTCAAACAGTACACATACATGATTGGGGATAGTCTGTGGTCCGGTTGGGCCAGGCCGCAAAGGTTGCAAGTGATGGGCAAAAATAGGGGACATGTATAGGGTGGGGCATGAGGAATTTCCGTGCCAGAAAAGATGCACACAGAGCTGTTACTGTACATGTATATAACTACTGAAGTACAAAAAAGATATATACACAGAGCTCCCTTAAGGATAACAAGGAAGCCCCATACAGGGTATGTCACTGTAAACAGACATCCCATTAAATGTAACGTTCGGGTACTTTACGTACCCAGGCTATACGCCAAGGAATAAGAGATATTACTGAGGTCAGAATTGCAGGGGGGATGACCACCTGATAAGGGAGACCCCACTAACAAGGCCAGATCAGTGAAGCAAGGGGAAGTTCATGACAGAATGGAGGTCACCATTCATGTCATAGGGCAATAAGAGAGAATGAGCAGTTATAGAAAGCAAGAAAAAGTCAAGCGCTCGTTGAGTCCTCGGGGTGATTGGGAGCAAAATCTATAAATCCACTCGCTCTCCTTCTGTAGGATACGTCTGTCCAAATCACCGCCTCTTGGAGAGGGGGATATCAGTTCGAGGACAGTGAAGCGAAGGCAAGAGGGATCACCACCATGACAGTCATTTACATGAGTAGCCACGGGTGTGGGCTCTTTTTTGATGACGTCATTTACGTGTTCTAGGATTCTTCTCCTGAACTCACGTATCGTCTTGCCAACGTAATCCATAGGGCATGGGCACTGGCAGAGGTAAACCAGCCCACTGGATAGACAATTGACAAAGTCCCGGACCTGGAACGTTTGACCAGTGACCGAACAGGTGACTGACTTGGTGGTTCGAACATATTGGCAGGCCTTGCACCGACCGCATTTGAATATACCGATGGGTTTCCGGTTAAGCCAAGAGCCAGCCTTCTGAGGTGGTGAAAAATGGCTGTGAACCAGACGGTCCCTAAGGCTCCTACCTCGCCTATAGGAGACCGATGGATATTTGCTTATGATATCTGAAATATCCGCATCCATTTGTAGGATCGGCCAGTATTTCTGTAGGATTTCTCTGGTTTCACGGTTGGCGGCATCGAAATTGGCGATGATACGTGCCGGTTGAGGATCATCAGAGGTACGTCTTATAGGTACCAGGAGTTCAGTCCATGGTCTAATGGATGCTTTCTGAAAAGCCTCCTGAAGAATACCCTTCGGATACCCCCTTGCCAAAAATCTACCTTGAAGCTTCCCGGCCTCCTGAAAAAAGGAGGAGTCATTAGAGCAGTTTCTCCTCACTCTTAAGTATTGCCCCTTGGGTATACCTCGCCTGTACTTCAGTAGTTATATACATGTACAGTAACAGCTCTGTGTGCATCTTTTCTGGCACGGAAATTCCTCATGCCCCACCCTATACATGTCCCCTATTTTTGCCCATCACTTGCAACCTTTGCGGCCTGGCCCAACCGGACCACAGACTATCCCCAATCATGTATGTGTACTGTTTGACCATTCATACATGTTTAGCCTACTGTCTCCATATACCAGGACAGCCTAGTTTCCGGCGCATCATCATCTGGTAGGCATCAGCGGTAGTATGCGTGTCAAGCTGACACGCACACACCGCACTTCCGGTTTGATGGTGACTACATGTACGTCACTTCCGGTATGCGGTCCACGCTGACACGCATACCGGCGTGCGGGCCAAGCACACATGCTGGCCGATTACAAACAACGTAGGATAGCATGGGGCACCTCCATCCTGTGCCCGCCGGTCATGACTATCTACACAATCTCATTAATAAGCACGCCTCCCCCTGGCACGCCCTACTCTTTTGGCCACACCTTAATTAATTAGCTATCCACCTGTGTATGGGCATTGGGGAGTTTAAAAGGGAGGGCTAAACTGAGGATCACCACCTCAGACCCATTATTCCACACCACTGACCACACCATGTAAGTAGCAGACAATGTCTCTTTACTATCTGCAATATATGTTTAGCCCTGAGTGTATGTTGAGGTACATACAATATATACATTTTTTTTTTTAGGTATCCTCTGGGTGGGTAGCCCGGCATCCTGGGTGACTAAACTGGGGCACGCATACCTTTCGTGCTGCACTTCAGCCAGGTATATATGCTCTTATCTATGAGCCTCCTCAGGAACGACCCTGTTTGCAAATATTTTATTGCCAACCCCAGGTATCTATTCACATTCAATACTCAGCGTTATGGGCATTTATCGTCTGTTATCCTACCTGAACTAACCTAGGTCCTATTTGTCTACTTATTTTCTCAGTGTGTATGTAGGCAGTCGAGTTCACTTACCACGCTGCCAAAAACGTATGTAAACTGCCATTTGGCAATCGTTTTATTACTGTGGGTCTGCAGTGTCATAAAGGATTGTTTATTCCTGTTATATATGCACACACGCATCACTGAACTGGGGCGGCCATAACCATTGGCAATGGTCCCAGTATTTTTGCATACCTACTACACGTAACCCCCTGATGAACCCTCCGTATGGGTGAAACGCGTCGGGGTTTGTAGGTCATCTATAATTATCTTAATATATCTATACCTAATTGTGCGTTTTTGTTTGTATATTTTATCTTCTAGGTGTGCCCTGTACCTCCTGGCTACGCCACGAGGGCAGTATACAGTGGACACCTTTGTAACTAATCCTTTCTATCTGTGCTTGTTTTCCATGTTAGACACCACGTATATCGTCCCACTCCACCACTCACCTCACCAGGGATAATTAGGAGTTGGAGTTTAGGTACGGGGACAGGGCGCCCCCACCATCAGGAGACGTCCCTGGGCAGAGGACCAGATCAGGGAATCAGTGCTAGGGATAACCTTCCCCGGCCTCCCGCCTGTGTATACCTGTATCTTAGGTATTCATATTCTGGCCTCTACATGGATCATTTGCATAGAATTGTTTTGTCTGTGTATATGTAAATTCTGAAATTACCTATTAAATTTAGTTACTTAATGAATAAACAGGGTACTCTTGCTGGACTAACAATATATAAATTACTCTAAACAATAAACAGTAAAATACACTGAGATAAAATTAATAAGAGAAAGAAATGTCACATAAAAATGCCAAGATTGTCATACAGTCTCCTGGAAAAGTGTCTCCTGAGATAAAAAATGTGGCAAAGAACTATAACAATCCACCTGTCAATATTGGTCTGTCTCCATGAGACTCTTACCACTCAGTAGTACCGATGCTATTAGCGTGTGGTCTATTTGCACGGAGCGGTAGAAAAGTGTGGTCTCCAAGGCACTGGACTCTGCACGCTGAACGCTGGATCAATTTGAAAAAGCGCACAGCTTGGAGGACGTGCTCAGAGTGACTAGTCACACAGCGGTGGAAACTACAGTCACCGGAGTGCAGGACACTGGACGCTGGGTTAGTTTCAAGTGCTTAGTTCGGAGGGCGTGCTTTCGATCAGGTGATCCTATGTAAATGAATCAGATGTTCCGATCAGCTGGTATGAATCGCCCAATCACATAGTGCACAGGTCCTTATACCAAGGTAGTATCTTGGCGTAGCATAAGTCCAGGTCCTATGTTGCAACAATGGCTGTGTTCACGAATAGTTGTTAAAGAATAATACTTTTTGTCCACGAAATCTTCTGTACTTGGGGTCCGGACCAGTACTGGATGTAGAAATTGCGTAGTCAGCTAGACGCGTTTCGAGGCTACCTGCCTCTTCCTCAGTAGCTACCTGGCTATAAAAATTCACAGTCATCGGCACTCAGACCCAGTAGACACCAGCACGGGAAGGAAGAAAATCCACGATATGTTGAAAGCATTCCCAGCGAGCATTCGTATGCTTCAATCAAATGCTTGTTATTTTATCCATACATCAGAACATATAACAATGGACGCTTTTCTGCCCGTCTAGCCTTTATCAGCTGATGAGCTGAAACGCGTCCATTGTTATATGTTCTGATGTATGGATAAAATAACGAGCATTTGATTGAAGCATACGAACGCTCGCTGGGAATGCTTTCAACTTCTCCCTGGCTGTGACGCTCTCTGCTGCGATTGGACAGCGCTACAGCCAAGGATAGAGAGACGTCCACGAGAAAGACTCAGTCTCCTCCTCATTGTTCCAGTGCTAAAATTAGCATACCGGGCAGGAGAATACAACGGGTGCCACAGCGGCGAACAGAGTGGCGCCCAGAAAAAATAGTAAGTGCAGTTAGATCCCTGCACTATGCCCTACGGATCCTGATAGTTTATAATGTCTGGACCCATAAAAGGTTCTCTTTAACATGCAATCGTTAGAACACTTCTCCCATAGACTGCAATGATTTAACATTGCATCCTATGGGAAATTCACTGTGTTCCTAAGGCTACACACAGGGCTCAATAGGAACATTGCTGTGGCAGGCTTCAGAGCCTTCAGAGCAACCGAATGTCTCCCTCAATAATGGCCACAGGAGTGCAGTGTGCCCGGGATTTCACGGCTCAGATGCGCAGTTAGAAGTCTGTGATTGCCGTTATCGCTGATCACAGACAATGTCTTTAGGTGCCTGATGTGGGGGGCAGTGACAGAGGAGTGTCTATGTAAGTCGCTGGGTGGGAGGAGCTATAAACTAGCTGGGTGTTGTTAGGGGCAGTGATAGGGGAGTGTCTATGTAACTAGCTGGTGGGAGGAGCTATAAACTAGCTGGGTGTTGCTAGGGACAATGCTCGGGGAGTGTCTATGTAACTAGCTGGTGGGAGGAGCTATAAACTAGCTGGGTGTTGCTAGGGACAAGGCTCGGGGAGTGTCTATGTCACTAGCTGTAGGAGGAGCTATAAACTAGCTGGGTGTTGATAGGGGCAGTGATAGGGGAGTGTCTATGTAAGTCGCTGGGCGGGAGGAGCTATAAACTAGCGGGGGATTATCAGGGGCAGTGATAGGGGAGTGCCTATGTAATTCACTGGGTGGGAGAAGCTATAAACTAGCTGGGTGTTCTTAGGAGCAGTGATCAGGTAGTGTCTATGTAACTAGCTGGGCGGGAGGAGCTATAAACTAGCTGGGTGATAGGGGAGTGTCTATGTGTGACGGACTGAACCGTCACTGGGGCTGCTGGAAAAGCCTGAGGGCCAGCCTCCTTCCTACAGACTATGGACCGAGAACTATGGAGACCCCCTAAGACCTTTTGGGGTTGCAAGGAACTATAAACCCTGATTTATGTGTGTAATTTATATGCCACATATTTCCTATTGCCCATTAAAAAGGCATGGTGTGGAGTCAGCAACACAAAAAGGGTTAACTCTGCACTGAGACTCCCACTGATTGTGTTAGTGATGGGATTAAGATAGTTAATTATAATAGCAGCCGACTCCTAGATGAGTAGATCACCCTATGATACACTCAAGAGATAATCCCATCACATTTGTCTCCTCTCTTCCTATTCATTCATTATGGAGGGGGTAAAGATGTCTGTTTGCATGTTGTTCATTGTTGATTGCGTCAAAGACAATGCCATTGTGTTTGTTAATTGCGTCACAGACAATGCCATTGTGTTTGTTGAATAGGGTTAGTTTTTGTGTTTTAACTGTAAAGGATTGGCTGCTATGTCATGTCCTCAGTTCCCAACCAGGTCCACGGGGGTGGAAAATGTGTATAGAAGTCAATGCTTGTGTGTTCAATAAGGAGTTCCTGTTTTACCCTTCATCATGCTGAGGCTGGTGTTTGGGTAACTGATCGACACTGGGGATTGCTATACGCTGAAGATTTTCTATACTCCCCTGGCTATAACTACTAGCTCTTGTAAGAGCTGTTCCTGCTCTCTGGATATAGGAGAGGTTCACCCATGGGAGCCTTGTCGTAGGTCCAGGATGGGTAGAAGACGGCGAGACCTCAACCAAGCTTCGGCGGTTCGTGGGGTCTGCAGTGCTTATGGTGTAGAGCGGAGTGCTTGGAGTCCTCGGGAAGCGCTAGGAGCATCCATCGACGGAGGTACCCGGTAGGGGTGCCACTATGTAATTAGCTGGTGGGAGGAGCTATAAACTAGCTGGGTGTTGTTAGGGACAGTGATAGGGCAGTGTCTATGTAACTAGCTGGTGAGAGGAGCTACAAACTAGCTGGGTGCTGTAGCCGCTGACTATGCTCCCTGAAACGCGTCCGGTTTAACCACTTCAGCCCCGCTAGGTGAAACCCCCTTCATGACCAGAGCACTTTTTACACTTCGGCACTACACTACTTTCACCGTTTATCGCTCGGTCATGCAACTTACCATACAAATGAATTTTACCTCCTTTTCTTCTCACTAATAGAGCTTTCATTTGGTGGTATTTCATTGCTGCTGGCATTTTTACTTTTTTTGTTATTAATCAAAATGTAACTATTTTTTTGCAAAAAAATGAAATTTTTCACTTTCAGCTGTAAAATTTTGCAAAAAAAAACGACATCCATATATAAATTTTTCGCCAAATTTATTGTTCTACATGTCTTTGATAAAAAAAAAATGTTTGGGCAAAAAAAAAAAATGGTTTGGGTAAAAGTTATAGCATTTACAAACTATGGTACAAAAATGTGAATTTCCGCTTTTTGAAACAGCTCTGACTTTCTGAGCACCTGTCATGTTTCCTGAGGTTCTACAATGCCCAAACAGTAGAAAACCCCCACAAATGACCCCATTTCGGAAAGTAGACACCCTAAGGTATTCGCTGATGGGCATAGTGAGTTCATAGAACTTTTTATTTTTTATCACAAGTTAGCGGAAAATGATGATGATTTTTTTTATTTTTTTTTTCTTACAAAGTCTCATATTCCACTAACTTGCGACAAAAAATAAAAAATTCTAGGAACTCACCATACCCCTCACAGAATACCTTGGGGTGTCTTCTTTCCAAAATGGGGTCACTTGTGGGGTAGTTATACTGCCCTGGCAATTTAGGGGCCCAAATGTGTGAGAAGAACTTTGCAATCAAAATGTGTAAAAAATGACCGGTGAAATCCAAAAGGTGCACTTTGGAATATGTGCCCCTTTGCCCACCTTGGCAGCAAAAAAGTGTCACACATCTGGTATCGCCGTACTCAGGAGAAGTTGGGGAATGTGTTTTGGGGTGTCATTTTACATATACCCATGCTGGGTGAGAAAAATATCTTGATCAAATGCCAACTTTGTATAAAGAAATGGGAAAAGTTGTCTTTTGCCAAGATATTTCTCTCATCCAGCATGGGTATATGTAAAATGACCCCCCAAAACACATTCCCCAACTTCTCCTGAGTACGGCGATACCAGATGTGTGACACTTTTTTGCTGCCAAGGTGGGCAAAGGGGCACATATTCCAAAGTGCACCTTTCGGATTTCACCGGTCATTTTTTACACATTTTGATTGCAAAGTTCTTCTCACACATTTGGGCCCCTAAATTGCCAGGGCAGTATAACTACGCCACAAGTGACCCCATTTTGGAAAGAAGACATCCCAAGGTATTCCGTGAGGGGCATGGCGAGTTCCTAGAATTTTTTATTTTTTGTCACAAGTTAGCGGAAAATGATGATTTTTTTTTTTCTCTTTTTTCCTTACAAAGTCTCATATTCCACTAACTTGCGACAAAAAATAAAAAATTCTAGGAACTCGCCATGCCCCTCACGGAATACCTTGGGGTGTCTTCTTTCCAAAATGGGGTCACTTGTGGCGTAGTTATACTGCCCTGGCAATTTAGGGGCCCAAATGTGTGAGAAGTACTTTGCAATCAAAATCTCTAAAAAATGACCGGTGAAATCCGAAAGGTGCACTTTGGAATATGTGCCCCTTTGCCCACCTTGGCATCAAAAAAGTGTCACACATCTGGTATCGCCGTACTCAGGAGAAGTTGGGGAATGTGTTTTGGGGTGTCATTTTACATATACCCATGCTGGGTGAGAGAAATATCTTGGCAAAAGACAACTTTTCCCATTTTTTTTATACAAAGTTGGCATTTGACCAAGATATTTTTCTCACCCAGCATGGGTATATGTAAAATGACACCCCAAAACACATTGCCCAACTTCTCCTGAGTACGGCGATACCAGATGTGTCACACTTTTTTGCTGCCAAGGTGGGCAAAGGGGCACATATTCCAAAGTGCACCTTTCGGATTTCACCGGTCATTTTTTACACATTTTGATTGCAAAGTTCTTCTCACACATTTGGGCCCCTAAATTGCCAGGGCAGTATAACTACGCCACAAGTGACCCCATTTTGGAAAGAAGACATCCCAAGGTATTCCGTGAGGGGCATGGCGAGTTCCTAGAATTTTTTATTTTTTGTCGCAAGTTAGTGGAATATGAGACTTTGTAAGTAAAAAAGAAAAAAAAAGAAAAATCATCATTTTCCGCTAACTTGTGACAAAAAATAAAAAATTCTAGGAACTCGCCGTGCCCCTCACGGAATACCTTGGGGTGTCTTCTTTCCAAAATGGGGTCACTTGTGGCGTAGTTATACTGCCCTGGCAATTTAGGGGCCCAAATGTGTAAGAAGTACCTTGCAATCAAAATGTGTAAAAAATGGCCTGCGAAATCCGAAAGGTGCACTTTGGAATATGTGCCCCTTTGCCCACCTTGGCTGCAAAAAAGTGTCACACATGTGGTATCGCCGTACTCAGGAGAAGTTGGGCAATGTGTTTTGGGGGGTCATTTTACATATACCCATGCTGGGTGAGAGAAATATCTTGGCAAAAGACAACTTTTCCCATTTTTTTATACAAAGTTGGCATTTGACCAAGATATTTTTCTCACCCAGCATGGGTATATGTAAAATGACACCCCAAAACACATTCCCCAACTTCTCCTGAGTACGGCGATACCACATGTGTCACACTTTTTTGCAGCCTAGATGCGCAAAGGGGCCCAAATTATTTTTAGGAGGGCATTTTTAGACATTTGGATCCCAGACTTCTTCTCACACTTTCGGGCCCCTAAAAAGCCAAGGCAGTATAAATACCCCACATGTGACCCCACTTTGGAAAGAAGACACCCCAAGGTATTCAATGAGGGGCATGGCGAGTTCCTAGAATTTTTTTTTTTTTGCATAAGTTAGCGGATATTGATTTTTTTTTTGTTTTATTCTCACAAAGTCTCACTTTCCGCTAACTTAGGACAAAAATTTAAATCTTTCATGGACTCAATATGCCCCTCACGGAATACCTTGGGGTGTCTTCTTTCCGAAATGGGGTCACATGTGGGGTATTTATACTGCCCTGGCTTTTTAGGGGCCCTAAAGCGTGAGAAGAAGTCTGGAATATAAATGTCTAAAAATGTTTACGCATTTGGATTCCGTGAGGGGTATGGCGAGTTCATGTGAGATTTTATTTTTTGACACAAGTTAGTAGAATATGAGACTTTGTAAGAAAAAACAAAAACAAACAAAAAATTTCCGCTAACTTGTGCCAAAAAAAATGTCTGAATGGAGCCTTACCAGGGGGGTGATCAATGACAGGGGGGTGATCACCCATATAGACTCCCTGATCACCCCCCTGTCATTGATCACCCCCCTGTAAGGCTCCATTCAGACATCTGCATGATTTTTACGGATCCATGGATACATGGATCGGATCCACAAAACACATGCGGACGTCTGAATGGAGCCTTACTGGGGGGTTATCAATGACAGGGGGTGATCAGGGTGATCACCCCCCTGTCACTGATCACCCCCCCCTGTAAGGCTCCATTCAGACATCCGCATGATTTTTTACGGATCCATGGATACATGGATCGGATCCACAAAACGCATGCGGACGTCTGAATGGAGCCTTACAGGGGGGTTATCAATGACAGGGGATGATCAGGGTGATCAGGGTGATCACCCCCCTGTCAATGATCACCCCTCCTGTAAGGCTCCATTCAGACATCCGCATGATTTTTTACGGATCCATGGATAGATGGATCGGATCCACAAAACGCATGCGGACGTCTGAATTGAGCCTTACAGGGGGGTTATCAATGACAGGGGATGATCAGGGTGATCACCCCCCTGTCACTGATCACCCCCCCTGTAAGGCTCCATTCAGACGTCCGCATGTGTTTTGTGGATCCACAAAACGCATGCGGACGTCTGAATGGAGCCTTACAGGGGGGTTATCAATGACAGGGGATGATCAGGGTGATCACCCCCCTGTCACTGATCACCCCCCCTGTAAGGCTCCATTCAGACGTCCGCATGTGTTTTGTGGATCCGATCCATGTATCCATGGATCCGTAAAAATCATGCGGACGTCTGAATGGAGCCTTACAGGGGGGTGATCAATGACAGGGGGTGTATATGGGTGATCACCCGCCTGTCATTGATCACCCCCCTGTAAGGCTCCATTCAGACATCCGCATGATTTTTACGGATCCATGGATACATGGATCGGATCCACAAAACGCATGCGGACGTCTGAATGGAGCCTTACAGGGGGGTTATCAATGACAGGGGGTGATCAGGGTGATCACCCCCCTGTCAATGATCACCCCTCCTGTAAGGCTCCATTCAGACATCCGCATGATTTTTTACGGATCCATGGATACATGGATCGGATCCACAAAACGCATTGGACGTCTGAATGGAGCCTTACAGGGGGGTTATCAATGACAGGGGATGATCAGGGTGATCACCCCCCTGTCACTGATCACCCCCCCTGTAAGGCTCCATTCAGACGTCCGCATGTGTTTTGTGGATCCGATCCATGGATCCGTAAAAATCATGCGGACGTCTGAATGGAGCCTTACAGGGGGGTGATCAATGACAGGGGGGTGATCAATGACAGGGGGTGATCAGGGAGTGTATATGGGTGATCACCCGCCTGTCATTGATCACCCCCCTGTAAGGCTCCATTCAGACGTCCGCATGATTTTTACGGATCCATGGATACATGGATCGGATCCACAAAACACATGCGGACGTCTGAATGGAGCCTTACAGGGGGGTTATCAATGACAGGGGGTGATCAGGGAGTGTATATGGGTGATCACCCGCCTGTCATTGATCACCCCCCTGTAAGGCTCCATTCAGACGTCCGTATGCTTTTTGCGGATCCGATCCATGTATCCGTGGATCCGTAAAAATCATACGGACGTCTGAACGGAGCCTGACAGGGGGGGTGATCAATGACAGGGCGGTGATCAGGGAGTTTATATGGGGTGATCATGGGTGATCAGGGGTTTATAAGGGGTTAATAATTGACGGGGGGGGGTGTAGTGTAGTGTAGTGTGGTGTTTGGTGCGACTCTACTGACCTACCTGAGTCCTCTGGTGGTCGATCCTAACAAAAGGGACCACCAGAGGACCAGGTAGGAGGTATATTAGACGCTGTTATGAAAACAGCGTCTAATATACCTGTTAGGGGTTAAAAAATTCGGATCTCCAGCCTGCCAGCGAGCGATCGCCGCTGGCAGGCTGGAGATCCACTCGCTTACCTTCAGTTCCTGTGAGCGCGCGCGCCTGTGCGCGCGCGTTCACAGGAAATCTCGCGTCTCGCGAGAAGACGCGTATATGCGTCCAGGAGGAATAAAGCAACCACCTCCCGGACGCATATACGCGTACAGCGGTCGGGAGGTGGTTAAAGGGAGTCTGTCACCACATTTGACCATATTAGACAGATCCTATAGCGTTATATGTGCCACCCAGCAGTTAAAAACGGTACCTTTGTTGCATATAACCGAGTCTTCTTTCTGCCAAAAATGAACTTTGAAGATTATGTAAACGAGCCCTCTCAAGTGCCCAGGGCGGTGTCTCAATCTTCCGAGCTCAAGACCGGACCTCCCCAACGGCTCATAACCCTGCCCTCCTTGTGCTTGTGCCCGCCCGTTTACTCCCCTCCCCTTTTCCATTGCGGCTGCGCGGACAAATTCGTAGCCGGCGCATGCGCAGTAGGTATTGCGATGCCCTGCCAGGACCGGGCATCGCATTGCGCATGCGCCAGCTTCGTAGCCGGCGCATGCGCAGTAGGTATTGCGATGCCCTGCCAGGACCGGGCATCGCATTGTGCATGCGCCAGCTACGAGCTGGCGCATGCGCAATGCGATGCCCGGTCCTGGCAGGGCATCGCAATACCTACTGCGCATGCGCCGGCTACAAATTTGTCCGCGCAGCCGCAATGGAAAAGGCGAGGGGAGGGGAGTAAACGGGCGGGCACAGGCACAAGGAGGGTAGGGTTATGAGCCGTTGGGGAGGTCCGGTCTTGGGCTCGGAAGATTGAGACACCGCCCTGGGCACTTGAGAGGGCTCGTTTACATAATCTTCAAAGTTCATTTTTGGCAGAAAAAAGACTCGGTTATATGCAACAAAGGTACCGTTTTTAACTGCTGGGTGGCACATATAACGCTATAGGATCTGTCTAATATGGTTAAATGTGGTGACAGACTCCCTTTAAACCGGACGCGTTTCAGGGAGCATAGTCAGCGGCTACAGCAGGTATGTACTGAGGTTCTCCAACTGCCTCTCTGCCCAAAGGACACACTGGGGATTTATTATTAGGGATAGCTAGCTGGCTAGATAGATAAAAGGATAGATACAATAGAGATAGATATAATTTGATGGATAGATAATAGATAGACGTGACCTGCACTTTATTACAGTCGCCCATCTGGTAGCTAATAGCTGGTCTCTTTTCACATTGCATCCACAGGTTTCAATGGGTAGGAAGTCGTCAGTCCAGGAGGCAATTAGAAGGGTTTTCCACAGTAGAAGACAGCAGTTTGGCAGCTGCATATGGAAATTAGCACATGACATCCCAGCATGCCACGATCACAATGATGGCCCTTGCACAAGAACACTAGACACTATTGGGGCTGCTCATTCCTTTGCAGAAGGGCGACCAGGATGGTTAGAGGCTACAGAAGGTATGTACAGGGATTCTCCAGATTCATCTATGCTCACAGGACACACTGGGGACATTCATTATTGAGGAGAGATAAACAGATATGAGCTAAATATAAAATAAACAGCTAGATAGGAGATAGAAAGATATGAGATAGATATGTAATATATAAATATGAAATGCACTGTACAGCCAGTTTATTACAGATGCCCATGTAGTAGCTGATAGATGAACTTGGGCTGTTTTAACATTACGTCTAGGGATGAGCGAATCGACTTCGGATGAAAGATCCGAAGTCGATCCACATAAAACTTTGTTTCAATACTGTACGGAGCGAGCACACTGTACAGTATTAGAATGTATTGGCTCTTATTAGCTGATTATTACTTCGCATAACTTCATAAATTGATTTCTTCTGTAAAAAAAACATTTCCCGAACTCGGGTTCAGTTTTAAGATGATTTACTCATGCCTAATTACGTCCACAGGATCTAATAGATGGGAAGCTTTCAGTCTGGGAGGCAATTGAAGGGGTTTTACACAGTGTAAGGGCTCATACAGATGACCGTATGCATTTTGCGGTCCGCAAAAATGGATCAGCGAAAAATACAGATGACGTCCATGTGCATTCTGTATTTTGCAGAATGAAACAGTTGGCCCCTAATAGAACAGTACTTTCCTTGTCTGTAATATGGACAATAAAAGGACATATTCTATTGTTTTGCGGAACAGACATACCAAAACGGAATGCACACCGAGTAACTTCCGTTTTATTTGCGGACCCATTGAAATGAATGGTTCCACATATGGTCCGCAAAAAAAACAGACCGGACACAAAGAAAATATGTTTGTATCCATGAGCCCTAAGAGGCATCAGATTAGCAGTTGCATGTGCAGATGAGCATATGACATCACAGGAGTCCATGACATCACAATAATGGCCCAAATGCTCATTCCATCGGGTGAAAGCATCGCTGATGAGGTCACTTAAGTGATTGCTTTTGGGCAGCAGATTGTCTAAAACGCGATCTGCTGTCCAGAAACAAGTACTGTCTGTAGGGACGAGCCATTGCAGTAGCAATCCCTTGTCCCCATACAGCGGAGGTGATTGCTGCATGTAAATGCAGGCAATTATTGGAAACAAATGGATTGTTCCAAATACTTGTCTGATGTGTCACCCTGTGTACTGAATGATCTTCTATTTCCTGCTTCTCTAAAATACTGCTTTAGTTTTATATGTATTTTAACCAAATATAAAGTGTTAGAAAACTGCTACCGTATTTTGGACTTTTGAATGTTCTATTATATTGGATTACCATCATTCTATACACTGTATCTGAACATCTAGTGCCATAAACTGTTTTCAGAGGAGTCTATATACCTGTGCTTTCATTTTAATTCTTAACCTGCAGGTTTATATAAGGCAAGGCAATGCCACAGTTGAGTATGTAGACAGAGAACTGCCATTTTCTTCCATGGTGGTTAATCACTGTTATACAGGTCCTTCTAAAAAATTAGCATATTGTGATAAAGTTCATTATTTTCTGTAAAGTACTGATAAACATTAGACTTTCATATATTTTTGATTCATTACACACCAACTGAAGTAGTTCAAGCCTTTTATTGTTTTAATATTGATGATTTTGGCATATAGCTCATGAAAACCCCAAATTCCTATCTAAAAAAATTAGCATATCATGAAAAGGTTCTCTAAACGAGCTATTAACCTAATCATCTGAATCAACTAATTAACTCTAAACACCTGCAAAAGATTCCTGAGGCTTTTAAAAACTCCCAGCCTGGTTCATTACTCAAAACCGCAATCATGGGTAAGACTGCCGACCTGACAGCTGTCCAGAAGGCCATCATTGACACCCTCAAGCAAGAGGGTAAGACACAGAAAGAAATTTCTGAACGAATAGGCTGTTCCCAGAGTGCTGTATCAAGGCACCTCAGTGGGAAGTCTGCTGGAAGGAAAAAGTGTGGCAGAAAACGCTGCACAACGAGAAGAGGTGACCGGACCTGAGGAAGATTGTGGAGAAGGACCGATTCCAGACCTTGGGGGACCTGCGGAAGCAGTGGACTGAGTCTGAGAGTAGAAAATCCAGAGCCACCAGCGTACAGGCGTGTGCAGGAAATGGGCTACGGTGCCGCATTCCCCAGGTCAAGCCACTTTTGAACCAGAAACAGCAGCAGAAGCGCCTGACCTGGGCTACAGAGAAGCAGCACTGGACTGTTGCTCAGTGGTCCAAAGTACTTTTTTCGGATGAAAGCAAATTTTGCATGTCATTTCGGAAATCAAGGTGCCAGAGTCTGGAGGACGACTGGGGAGAGGGAAATGCCAAATGCCTGAAGTCCAGTGTCAAGTACCCACAGTCAGTGATGGTCTGGGGTGCCATGTCAGCTGCTGGTGTTGGTCCACTGTGTTTTATCAAGGGCAGGGTCAATGCAGCTAGCTATCAGGAGATTTTGGAGCACTTCATGCTTCCATCTGCTGAAAAGCTTTATGGAGATGAAGATTTCATTTTTCAGCACGACCTGGCACCTGCTGCACAGTGCCAAAACCACTGGTAAATGGTTTACTGACCATGGTATTACTGTGCTCAATTGGCCTGCCAACTCTCATGACCTGAACTCCATAGAGAATCTGTGGGATATTGGAAGAGAAAGTTGAGAGACGCAAGACCCAACACTCTGGATGAGCTTAAGGCCGCTATCGAAGCATCCTGGGCCTCCATAACACCTCAGCAGTGCCACAGGCTGATTGCCTCCATGCCACGCCGCATTGACGCAGTCATTTCTGCAAAAGGATTCCCGACCAAGAATTGAGTGCATAACTGAACATAATTATTTGAAGGTTGACTTTTTTTGTATTAAAAACACTTTTCTTTTATTGGTCGGATGAAATATGCTAATTTTTTTAGATAGGAATTTTGGGTTTTCATGAGCTGTATGCCAAAATCATCAATATTAAAACAATAAAAGGCTTGAACTACTTCAGTTGTGTGTAATGAATCTAAAATATATGAAAGTCTAATGTTTATCAGTACATTACAGAAAATAATGAACTTTATCACAATATGCTAATTTTTTTAGAAGGACCTGTATAGTAATACATTTGTGGCTGTTACTGGCACTGTCTGTATCTGTGTTTTAAAGATTCACTGAATCACTTCATTTATATGCCACCTGAAAAAAAGCGTTAAAGTCATGGCCACTAGGGGTCTCACTTCCACCTAATTTGCACTCCACTGCATGTAGACAGGCAAGATCCATCCCTAGTAACAGATACAGAAGGGGTGTGTGTTTGTGTGTGTGTGTGTGTGTGTGGGGGGGGGGGGGGGT